>NW_025963861.1:0-189060 GCF_023055435.1 Haliotis rufescens
ATGTCATCGTATCCTAATTGTGTGGATCATGATGTCAATCACTGGATTGTCTGTTCCAAACTCGATTATTTACAGACCGCCGTCATATAGCTGGAATATTGCTGAGAGCGGCATTAAACAACAAAGAAACAAACCACACCACACCACTCCAATCCAATCCAATTAAATCAGTATAGGGCTGTTAAGTCTTATGAACTGTGGAATAACTGAGTTAAAGCCTTGGCAGGTTTACTAACAGTGCAACATTGTTTCTACAGTGAAGAACATTTAAGAGTCTCCAAACAGTAAGTTGGTATGAACTTGTTTCTCTGTAGAACACTGTGCCAGTTAGCACCACTATGAGCAGTTCAACACAGGGTTGTTGTTGTTGTTGTTGTTGAATAGGTAGTTGACAATGGCCCCAAAGCCGCAGATGAGCTGCCTCCTTTAAATGATTGCATCTTACAAGAAGGCATAATATGACATTGCCATTGAACACGAGGGCAGATGGCAGTTGTTGGTTACATGATGGTGTGATTATTGATGGTGAAATATTAATCTATTTTTTATCTCTTAGTAATAACGTGTCAATGTTGTTTTATTCCAATGTGGACGACATTCTGAATAAATGTTTTGTGACATGCCGACAACACCGTTGTTTAATTGGGCGTGGCAGAAAGGGTGAACAGAAATTGAAGCTCTCTCGCGTGATGAAGTATTTTTGAATTTTCTGTTGCTTGCAAAGACAATTTACCTTTGCATGTGCTGCTCAATGCAACCTCAAAATTACTTACCTACACAGTGTGAAAAGAACTCTTCATATTCCTCACTGGGATGATAAGCAATCGGCGACTTTAGGTGACAGGCGCAAGGGAGCAACGGCGGCAATGGCTGCAAGGAAGTCGTACAATTCTGAATGGAAGGAAATGAACGCAAGAGGACGTTGGCAGCGTTAAGATGGTCCCCGAAGAGACAAATAAATATGTGTTAGGAAAAAAAGCTAAGGACCCAGACCTATGTAAATAGCACGTAAGCTAGTAGCAAAGCTGTTTTGTGAAATGTTGTGAAAGGAATTCTCCCAGACGCGGGGGTATTCGTGGGCCGTCGTTTATAAAAACTAGTCCCAAAAAAAATGAAAACGATGGTTGCCCATTTTGGGATTGTCAGTAGTGTATGGAACATTCTTTTGAACTATCCAGCGTTGGTTATTTGTCCAAACTGTCTATAGTCGCGACGCGGTGCTGTGCGAAAGTTTGCACTACTTTATCTTTTCTGGGGACCATCACCAACATTCTCTTGACTATTTATTTGTTCCAATAAATGTTTAAAGGTGTTGAATGAGGGCCATTTAAAGTGAAATTCACTGCTTGTGTGAGACGGTGGTAAGACATAAGGGCGAGGACGAACTAAACAGCAAGGTGTGAAAAAAATCCATAAAGAAAACAAAGGTTTCATTGCTTGTCTTCGAGTTTAGAACATTGGACGTATGAAACACAAGGTCCAAAGTTCATCTGCTGCCGAACTTATCAGGTCTTTCTTGTAATAAGGTATACCTCATACCCGGGCGCAGCATAGCAAATATGTTTGATTGGTGTAAATGCTGTTCGGACATAGACATAGACATAGACATAGACATACACAAACACATAGACATAGACATAGACATACACACACATTTATTTCAGTAACGTAAAGCCTCAGGCCCATAATACAATTGAATATTTTTTTCCCCAAGCATTCTGGTATACGAAGAGTTGGTACAATATGTTTTAAAAAGTTCAGGAACATTGTTCACAGATATACAGTATTAAATTTATAATACAGGATATCAATAGACTTTTGCACTGTACACAATTATCGCCCTAGACACAGTAGCAGTAGTATCTGTTTTGCTAAAATAACTTCACAAGCCATTCATGTAACAATTTAGGCTCTCGGTAAACGGTTTGATGTAATTGAAAACAATATCGTAGCATTTGCAGACCGGAATAACGTTGAACTAATCCTCGCCATATGAAATGTTATGTGAGCAATGGGAGTATTTCAATACCTAATATATGCCATATTTGACATTTTTGGTCGAAAATGCACACCTGGCGCTCAAATGCCACTCGGATGTCAAAGTTGTCGCAGCGCATTGAAATTTTGCATGCGGGTAGACCTTGACCTGGAGGTCACGTTCCCGCCGTTCTTGACCCCAGATCACCTCTGTGAGCGGAGCTATGGGCTCCATTATCCAACTGTAACATTGGCTCCAAAGTGAAAAATGTTTCGTTGAGAATGCTCCATTTGACCTAAGGAGTCGTCCTGCAAAGTCTGAGACTCCTACGGCGATTTGACATTTTTGGTCGATAATGCACATAAGACTAACACCTGGCGCTCAAATGCCACTCGGATGTCAAAGTTGTCGCAGCGCATTGAAATTTTGCATGCGGGTAGACCTTGACCTGGAGGTCACGTTCCCACCGTTCTTGACCCCAGATCACCTCTGTGAGCGGAGCTATGGGCTCCATTATCCAACTGTAACATTGGCTCCAAAGTGAAAAATGTTTCGTTGAGAATGCTCCATTTGACCTAAGGAGTCGTCCTGCAAAGTCTGAGACTCCTACGGCGATTTGACATTTTTGGTCGAAAATGCACATAAGACTAACACCTGGCGCTCAAATGCCACTCGGATGTCAAAGTTGTCGCAGCGCATTGAAATTTTGCATGCGGGTAGACCTTGACCTGGAGGTCACGTTCCCACCGTTCTTGACCCCAGATCACCTCTGTGAGCGGAGCTATGGGCTCCATTTTATCCAACTGTAACATTGGCTCCAAAGTGAAAAATGTTTCGTTGAGAATGCTCCATTTGACCTAAGGAGTCGTCCTGCAAAGTCTGAGACTCCTACGGCGATTTGACATTTTTGGTCGAAAATGCACATAAGACTAACACCTGGCGCTCAAATGCCACTCGGATGTCAAAGTTGTCGCAGCGCATTGAAATTTTGCATGCGGGTAGACCTTGACCTGGAGGTCACGTTCCCACCGTTCTTGACCCCAAATCACCTCTGTGAGCGGAGCTATGGGCTCCATTATCCAACTGTAACATTGGCTCCAAAGTGAAAAATGTTTCGTTGAGAATGCTCCATTTGACCTAAGGAGTCGTCCTGCAAAGTCTGAGACTCCTACGGCGATTTGACATTTTTGGTCGAAAATGCACATAAGACTAACACCTGGCGCTCAAATGCCACTCGGATGTCAAAGTTGTCGCAGCGCATTGAAATTTTGCATGCGGGTAGACCTTGACCTGGAGGTCACGTTCCCACCGTTCTTGACCCCAGATCACCTCTGTGAGCGGAGCTATGGGCTCCATTATCCAACTGTAACATTGGCTCCAAAGTGAAAAATGTTTCGTTGAGAATGCTCCATTTGACCTAAGGAGTCGTCCTGCAAAGTCTGAGACTCCTACGGCGATTTGACATTTTTGGTCGAAAATGCACATAAGACTAACACCTGGCGCTCAAATGCCACTCGGATGTCAAAGTTGTCGCAGCGCATTGAAATTTTGCATGCGGGTAGACCTTGACCTGGAGGTCACGTTCCCACCGTTCTTGACCCCAGATCACCTCTGTGAGCGGAGCTATGGGCTCCATTATCCAACTGTAACATTGGCTCCAAAGTGAAAAATGTTTCGTTGAGAATGCTCCATTTGACCTAAGGAGTCGTCCTGCAAAGTCTGAGACTCCTACGGCGATTTGACATTTTTGGTCGAAAATGCACATAAGACTAACACCCGGCGCTCAAATGCCACTCGGATGTCAAAGTTGTCGCAGCGCATTGAAATTTTGCATGCGGGTAGACCTTGACCTGGAGGTCACGTTCCCACCGTTCTTGACCCCAGATCACCTCTGTGAGCGGAGCTATGGGCTCCATTATCCAACTGTAACATTGGCTCCAAAGTGAAAAATGTTTCGTTGAGAATGCTCCATTTGACCTAAGGAGTCGTCCTGCAAAGTCTGAGACTCCTACGGCGATTTGACATTTTTGGTCGAAAATGCACATAAGACTAACACCTGGCGCTCAAATGCCACTCGGATGTCAAAGTTGTCGCAGCGCATTGAAATTTTGCATGCGGGTAGACCTTGACCTGGAGGTCACGTTCCCACCGTTCTTGACCCCAGATCACCTCTGTGAGCGGAGCTATGGGCTCCATTATCCAACTGTAACATTGGCTCCAAAGTGAAAAATGTTTCGTTGAGAATGCTCCATTTGACCTAAGGAGTCGTCCTGCAAAGTCTGAGACTCCTACGGCGATTTGACATTTTTGGTCGAAAATGCACATAAGACTAACACCCGGCGCTCAAATGCCACTCGGATGTCAAAGTTGTCGCAGCGCATTGAAATTTTGCATGCGGGTAGACCTTGACCTGGAGGTCACGTTCCCACCGTTCTTGACCCCAGATCACCTCTGTGAGCGGAGCTATGGGCTCCATTATCCAACTGTAACATTGGCTCCAAAGTGAAAAATGTTTCGTTGAGAATGCTCCATTTGACCTAAGGAGTCGTCCTGCAAAGTCTGAGACTCCTACGGCGATTTGACATTTTTGGTCGAAAATGCACATAAGACTAACACCTGGCGCTCAAATGCCACTCGGATGTCAAAGTTGTCGCAGCGCATTGAAATTTTGCATGCGGGTAGACCTTGACCTGGAGGTCACGTTCCCACCGTTCTTGACCCCAGATCACCTCTGTGAGCGGAGCTATGGGCTCCATTATCCAACTGTAACATTGGCTCCAAAGTGAAAAATGTTTCGTTGAGAATGCTCCATTTGACCTAAGGAGTCGTCCTGCAAAGTCTGAGACTCCTACGGCGATTTGACATGTTTGGTCGAAAATGCACATAAGACTAACACCTGGCGCTCAAATGCCACTCGGATGTCAAAGTTGTCGCAGCGCATTGAAATTTTGCATGCGGGTAGACCTTGACCTGGAGGTCACGTTCCCACCGTTCTTGACCCCAGATCACCTCTGTGAGCGGAGCTATGGGCTCCATTATCCAACTGTAACATTGGCTCCAAAGTGAAAAATGTTTCGTTGAGAATGCTCCATTTGACCTAAGGAGTCGTCCTGCAAAGTCTGAGACTCCTACGGCGATTTGACATTTTTGGTCGAAAATGCACATAAGACTAACACCTGGCGCTCAAATGCCACTCGGATGTCAAAGTTGTCGCAGCGCATTGAAATTTTGCATGCGGGTAGACCTTGACCTGGAGGTCACGTTCCCACCGTTCTTGACCCCAGATCACCTCTGTGAGCGGAGCTATGGGCTCCATTATCCAACTGTAACATTGGCTCCAAAGTGAAAAATGTTTCGTTGAGAATGCTCCATTTGACCTAAGGAGTCGTCCTGCAAAGTCTGAGACTCCTACGGCGATTTGACATTTTTGGTCGAAAATGCACATAAGACTAACACCTGGCGCTCAAATGCCACTCGGATGTCAAAGTTGTCGCAGCGCATTGAAATTTTGCATGCGGGTAGACCTTGACCTGGAGGTCACGTTCCCACCGTTCTTGACCCCAGATCACCTCTGTGAGCGGAGCTATGGGCTCCATTATCCAACTGTAACATTGGCTCCAAAGTGAAAAATGTTTCGTTGAGAATGCTCCATTTGACCTAAGGAGTCGTCCTGCAAAGTCTGAGACTCCTACGGCGATTTGACATTTTTGGTCGAAAATGCACATAAGACTAACACCTGGCGCTCAAATGCCACTCGGATGTCAAAGTTGTCGCAGCGCATTGAAATTTTGCATGCGGGTAGACCTTGACCTGGAGGTCACGTTCCCACCGTTCTTGACCCCAGATCACCTCTGTGAGCGGAGCTATGGGCTCCATTATCCAACTGTAACATTGGCTCCAAAGTGAAAAATGTTTCGTTGAGAATGCTCCATTTGACCTAAGGAGTCGTCCTGCAAAGTCTGAGACTCCTACGGCGATTTGACATTTTTGGTCGAAAATGCACATAAGACTAACACCTGGCGCTCAAATGCCACTCGGATGTCAAAGTTGTCGCAGCGCATTGAAATTTTGCATGCGGGTAGACCTTGACCTGGAGGTCACGTTCCCACCGTTCTTGACCCCAGATCACCTCTGTGAGCGGAGCTATGGGCTCCATTATCCAACTGTAACATTGGCTCCAAAGTGAAAAATGTTTCGTTGAGAATGCTCCATTTGACCTAAGGAGTCGTCCTGCAAAGTCTGAGACTCCTACGGCGATTTGACATTTTTGGTCGAAAATGCACATAAGACTAACACCTGGCGCTCAAATGCCACTCGGATGTCAAAGTTGTCGCAGCGCATTGAAATTTTGCATGCGGGTAGACCTTGACCTGGAGGTCACGTTCCCACCGTTCTTGACCCCAGATCACCTCTGTGAGCGGAGCTATGGGCTCCATTATCCAACTGTAACATTGGCTCCAAAGTGAAAAATGTTTCGTTGAGAATGCTCCATTTGACCTAAGGAGTCGTCCTGCAAAGTCTGAGACTCCTACGGCGATTTGACATTTTTGGTCGAAAATGCACATAAGACTAACACCTGGCGCTCAAATGCCACTCGGATGTCAAAGTTGTCGCAGCGCATTGAAATTTTGCATGCGGGTAGACCTTGACCTGGAGGTCACGTTCCCACCGTTCTTGACCCCAGATCACCTCTGTGAGCGGAGCTATGGGCTCCATTATCCAACTGTAACATTGGCTCCAAAGTGAAAAATGTTTCGTTGAGAATGCTCCATTTGACCTAAGGAGTCGTCCTGCAAAGTCTGAGACTCCTACGGCGATTTGACATTTTTGGTCGAAAATGCACATAAGACTAACACCTGGCGCTCAAATGCCACTCGGATGTCAAAGTTGTCGCAGCGCATTGAAATTTTGCATGCGGGTAGACCTTGACCTGGAGGTCACGTTCCCACCGTTCTTGACCCCAGATCACCTCTGTGAGCGGAGCTATGGGCTCCATTATCCAACTGTAACATTGGCTCCAAAGTGAAAAATGTTTCGTTGAGAATGCTCCATTTGACCTAAGGAGTCGTCCTGCAAAGTCTGAGACTCCTACGGCGATTTGACATTTTTGGTCGAAAATGCACATAAGACTAACACCTGGCGCTCAAATGCCACTCGGATGTCAAAGTTGTCGCAGCGCATTGAAATTTTGCATGCGGGTAGACCTTGACCTGGAGGTCACGTTCCCACCGTTCTTGACCCCAGATCACCTCTGTGAGCGGAGCTATGGGCTCCATTATCCAACTGTAACATTGGCTCCAAAGTGAAAAATGTTTCGTTGAGAATGCTCCATTTGACCTAAGGAGTCGTCCTGCAAAGTCTGAGACTCCTACGGCGATTTGACATTTTTGGTCGAAAATGCACATAAGACTAACACCTGGCGCTCAAATGCCACTCGGATGTCAAAGTTGTCGCAGCGCATTGAAATTTTGCATGCGGGTAGACCTTGACCTGGAGGTCACGTTCCCACCGTTCTTGACCCCAGATCACCTCTGTGAGCGGAGCTATGGGCTCCATTATCCAACTGTAACATTGGCTCCAAAGTGAAAAATGTTTCGTTGAGAATGCTCCATTTGACCTAAGGAGTCGTCCTGCAAAGTCTGAGACTCCTACGGCGATTTGACATTTTTGGTCGAAAATGCACATAAGACTAACACCTGGCGCTCAAATGCCACTCGGATGTCAAAGTTGTCGCAGCGCATTGAAATTTTGCATGCGGGTAGACCTTGACCTGGAGGTCACGTTCCCACCGTTCTTGACCCCAGATCACCTCTGTGAGCGGAGCTATGGGCTCCATTATCCAACTGTAACATTGGCTCCAAAGTGAAAAATGTTTCGTTGAGAATGCTCCATTTGACCTAAGGAGTCGTCCTGCAAAGTCTGAGACTCCTACGGCGATTTGACATTTTTGGTCGAAAATGCACATAAGACTAACACCTGGCGCTCAAATGCCACTCGGATGTCAAAGTTGTCGCAGCGCATTGAAATTTTGCATGCGGGTAGACCTTGACCTGGAGGTCACGTTCCCACCGTTCTTGACCCCAGATCACCTCTGTGAGCGGAGCTATGGGCTCCATTATCCAACTGTAACATTGGCTCCAAAGTGAAAAAATGTTTCGTTGAGAATGCTCCATTTGACCTAAGGAGTCGTCCTGCAAAGTCTGAGACTCCTACGGCGATTTGACATTTTTGGTCGAAAATGCACATAAGACTAACACCTGGCGCTCAAATGCCACTCGGATGTCAAAGTTGTCGCAGCGCATTGAAATTTTGCATGCGGGTAGACCTTGACCTGGAGGTCACGTTCCCACCGTTCTTGACCCCAGATCACCTCTGTGAGCGGAGCTATGGGCTCCATTATCCAACTGTAACATTGGCTCCAAAGTGAAAAATGTTTTCGTTGAGAATGCTCCATTTGACCTAAGGAGTCGTCCTGCAAAGTCTGAGACTCCTACGGCGATTTGACATTTTTTGGTCGAAAATGCACATAAGACTAACACCTGGCGCTCAAATGCCACTCGGATGTCAAAGTTGTCGCAGCGCATTGAAATTTTGCATGCGGGTAGACCTTGACCTGGAGGTCACGTTTCCCACCGTTC
The DNA here is from genome assembly GCF_023055435.1 of Haliotis rufescens. NCBI lineage: Eukaryota > Metazoa > Mollusca > Gastropoda > Lepetellida > Haliotidae > Haliotis > Haliotis rufescens. Next base: position 8,617 of record NW_025963861.1, read on the forward strand.
TTGACCCCAGATCACCTCTGTGAGCGGAGCTATGGGCTCCATTATCCAACTGTAACATTGGCTCCAAAGTGAAAAATGTTTCGTTGAGAATGCTCCATTTGACCTAAGGAGTCGTCCTGCAAAGTCTGAGACTCCTACGGCGATTTGACATTTTTGGTCGAAAATGCACATAAGACTAACACCTGGCGCTCAAATGCCACTCGGATGTCAAAGTTTGTCGCAGCGCATTGAAATTTTGCATGCGGGTAGACCTTGACCTGGAGGTCACGTTCCCACCGTTCTTGACCCCAGATCACCTCTGTGAGCGGAGCTATGGGCTCCATTATCCAACTGTAACATTGGCTCCAAAGTGAAAAATGTTTCGTTGAGAATGCTCCATTTGACCTAAGGAGTCGTCCTGCAAAGTCTGAGACTCCTACGGCGATTTGACATTTTTGGTCGAAAATGCACATAAGACTAACACCTGGCGCTCAAATGCCACTCGGATGTCAAAGTTGTCGCAGCGCATTGAAATTTTGCATGCGGGTAGACCTTGACCTGGAGGTCACGTTCCCACCGTTCTTGACCCCAGATCACCTCTGTGAGCGGAGCTATGGGCTCCATTATCCAACTGTAACATTGGCTCCAAAGTGAAAAAATGTTTCGTTGAGAATGCTCCATTTGACCTAAGGAGTCGTCCTGCAAAGTCTGAGACTCCTACGGCGATTTGACATTTTTTGGTCGAAAATGCACATAAGGACTAACACCTGGCGCTCAAATGCCACTCGGATGTCAAAGTTGTCGCAGCGCATTGAAATTTTGCATTGCGGGTAGACCTTGACCTGGAGGTCACGTTCCCACCGTTCTTGACCCCAGATCACCTCTGTGAGCGGAGCTATGGGCTCCATTATCCAACTGTAACATTGGCTCCAAAGTGAAAAATGTTTCGTTGAGAATGCTCCATTTGACCTAAGGAGTCGTCCTGCAAAGTCTGAGACTCCTACGGCGATTTGACATTTTTGGTCGAAAATGCACATAAGACTAACACCTGGCGCTCAAATGCCACTCGGATGTCAAAGTTGTCGCAGCGCATTGAAATTTTGCATGCGGGTAGACCTTGACCTGGAGGTCACGTTCCCACCGTTCTTGACCCCAGATCACCTCTGTGAGCGGAGCTATGGGCTCCATTATCCAACTGTAACATTGGCTCCAAAGTGAAAAATGTTTCGTTGAGAATGCTCCATTTGACCTAAGGAGTCGTCCTGCAAAGTCTGAGACTCCTACGGCGATTTGACATTTTTGGGTCGAAAATGCACATAAGACTAACACCTGGCGCTCAAATGCCACTCGGATGTCAAAGTTGTCGCAGCGCATTGAAATTTTGCATGCGGGTAGACCTTGACCTGGAGGTCACGTTCCCACCGTTCTTGACCCCAGATCACCTCTGTGAGCGGAGCTATGGGCTCCATTATCCAACTGTAACATTGGCTCCAAAGTGAAAAATGTTTCGTTGAGAATGCTCCATTTGACCTAAGGAGTCGTCCTGCAAAGTCTGAGACTCCTACGGCGATTTGACATTTTTGGTCGAAAATGCACATAAGACTAACACCTGGCGCTCAAATGCCACTCGGATGTCAAAGTTGTCGCAGCGCATTGAAATTTTGCATGCGGGTAGACCTTGACCTGGAGGTCACGTTCCCACCGTTCTTGACCCCAGATCACCTCTGTGAGCGGAGCTATGGGCTCCATTATCCAACTGTAACATTGGCTCCAAAGTGAAAAATGTTTCGTTGAGAATGCTCCATTTGACCTAAGGAGTCGTCCTGCAAAGTCTGAGACTCCTACGGCGATTTGACATTTTTGGTCGAAAATGCACATAAGACTAACACCTGGCGCTCAAATGCCACTCGGATGTCAAAGTTGTCGCAGCGCATTGAAATTTTGCATGCGGGTAGACCTTGACCTGGAGGTCACGTTCCCACCGTTCTTGACCCAGATCACCTCTGTGAGCGGAGCTATGGGCTCCATTATCCAACTGTAACATTGGCTCCAAAGTGAAAAATGTTTCGTTGAGAATGCTCCATTTGACCTAAGGAGTCGTCCTGCAAAGTCTGAGACTCCTACGGCGATTTGACATTTTTGGTCGAAAATGCACATAAGACTAACACCTGGCGCTCAAATGCCACTCGGATGTCAAAGTTGTCGCAGCGCATTGAAATTTTGCATGCGGGTAGACCTTGACCTGGAGGTCACGTTCCCACCGTTCTTGACCCCAGATCACCTCTGTGAGCGGAGCTATGGGCTCCATTATCCAACTGTAACATTGGCTCCAAAGTGAAAAATGTTTCGTTGAGAATGCTCCATTTGACCTAAGGAGTCGTCCTGCAAAGTCTGAGACTCCTACGGCGATTTGACATGTTTGGTCGAAAATGCACATAAGACTAACACCTGGCGCTCAAATGCCACTCGGATGTCAAAGTTGTCGCAGCGCATTGAAATTTTGCATGCGGGTAGACCTTGACCTGGAGGTCACGTTCCCACCGTTCTTGACCCCAGATCACCTCTGTGAGCGGAGCTATGGGCTCCATTATCCAACTGTAACATTGGCTCCAAAGTGAAAAATGTTTCGTTGAGAATGCTCCATTTGACCTAAGGAGTCGTCCTGCAAAGTCTGAGACTCCTACGGCGATTTGACATTTTTGGTCGAAAATGCACATAAGACTAACACCTGGCGCTCAAATGCCACTCGGATGTCAAAGTTGTCGCAGCGCATTGAAATTTTGCATGCGGGTAGACCTTGACCTGGAGGTCACGTTCCCACCGTTCTTGACCCCAGATCACCTCTGTGAGCGGAGCTATGGGCTCCATTATCCAACTGTAACATTGGCTCCAAAGTGAAAAATGTTTCGTTGAGAATGCTCCATTTGACCTAAGGAGTCGTCCTGCAAAGTCTGAGACTCCTACGGCGATTTGACATGTTTGGTCGAAAATGCACATAAGACTAACACCTGGCGCTCAAATGCCACTCGGATGTCAAAGTTGTCGCAGCGCATTGAAATTTTGCATGCGGGTAGACCTTGACCTGGAGGTCACGTTCCCACCGTTCTTGACCCCAGATCACCTCTGTGAGCGGAGCTATGGGCTCCATTATCCAACTGTAACATTGGCTCCAAAGTGAAAAATGTTTCGTTGAGAATGCTCCATTTGACCTAAGGAGTCGTCCTGCAAAGTCTGAGACTCCTACGGCGATTTGACATTTTTGGTCGAAAATGCACATAAGACTAACACCTGGCGCTCAAATGCCACTCGGATGTCAAAGTTGTCGCAGCGCATTGAAATTTTGCATGCGGGTAGACCTTGACCTGGAGGTCACGTTCCCACCGTTCTTGACCCCAGATCACCTCTGTGAGCGGAGCTATGGGCTCCATTATCCAACTGTAACATTGGCTCCAAAGTGAAAAATGTTTCGTTGAGAATGCTCCATTTGACCTAAGGAGTCGTCCTGCAAAGTCTGAGACTCCTACGGCGATTTGACATTTTTGGTCGAAAATGCACATAAGACTAACACCTGGCGCTCAAATGCCACTCGGATGTCAAAGTTGTCGCAGCGCATTGAAATTTTGCATGCGGGTAGACCTTGACCTGGAGGTCACGTTCCCACCGTTCTTGACCCCAGATCACCTCTGTGAGCGGAGCTATGGGCTCCATTATCCAACTGTAACATTGGCTCCAAAGTGAAAAATGTTTCGTTGAGAATGCTCCATTTGACCTAAGGAGTCGTCCTGCAAAGTCTGAGACTCCTACGGCGATTTGACATTTTTGGTCGAAAATGCACATAAGACTAACACCTGGCGCTCAAATGCCACTCGGATGTCAAAGTTGTCGCAGCGCATTGAAATTTTGCATGCGGGTAGACCTTGACCTGGAGGTCACGTTCCCACCGTTCTTGACCCCAGATCACCTCTGTGAGCGGAGCTATGGGCTCCATTATCCAACTGTAACATTGGCTCCAAAGTGAAAAATGTTTCGTTGAGAATGCTCCATTTGACCTAAGGAGTCGTCCTGCAAAGTCTGAGACTCCTACGGCGATTTGACATTTTTGGTCGAAAATGCACATAAGACTAACACCTGGCGCTCAAATGCCACTCGGATGTCAAAGTTGTCGCAGCGCATTGAAATTTTGCATGCGGGTAGACCTTGACCTGGAGGTCACGTTCCCACCGTTCTTGACCCCAGATCACCTCTGTGAGCGGAGCTATGGGCTCCATTATCCAACTGTAACATTGGCTCCAAAGTGAAAAATGTTTCGTTGAGAATGCTCCATTTGACCTAAGGAGTCGTCCTGCAAAGTCTGAGACTCCTACGGCGATTTGACATTTTTGGTCGAAAATGCACATAAGACTAACACCTGGCGCTCAAATGCCACTCGGATGTCAAAGTTGTCGCAGCGCATTGAAATTTTGCATGCGGGTAGACCTTGACCTGGAGGTCACGTTCCCACCGTTCTTGACCCCAGATCACCTCTGTGAGCGGAGCTATGGGCTCCATTATCCAACTGTAACATTGGCTCCAAAGTGAAAAATGTTTCGTTGAGAATGCTCCATTTGACCTAAGGAGTCGTCCTGCAAAGTCTGAGACTCCTACGGCGATTTGACATTTTTGGTCGAAAATGCACATAAGACTAACACCTGGCGCTCAAATGCCACTCGGATGTCAAAGTTGTCGCAGCGCATTGAAATTTTGCATGCGGGTAGACCTTGACCTGGAGGTCACGTTCCCACCGTTCTTGACCCCAGATCACCTCTGTGAGCGGAGCTATGGGCTCCATTATCCAACTGTAACATTGGCTCCAAAGTGAAAAATGTTTCGTTGAGAATGCTCCATTTGACCTAAGGAGTCGTCCTGCAAAGTCTGAGACTCCTACGGCGATTTGACATTTTTGGTCGAAAATGCACATAAGACTAACACCTGGCGCTCAAATGCCACTCGGATGTCAAAGTTGTCGCAGCGCATTGAAATTTTGCATGCGGGTAGACCTTGACCTGGAGGTCACGTTCCCACCGTTCTTGACCCCAGATCACCTCTGTGAGCGGAGCTATGGGCTCCATTATCCAACTGTAACATTGGCTCCAAAGTGAAAAATGTTTCGTTGAGAATGCTCCATTTGACCTAAGGAGTCGTCCTGCAAAGTCTGAGACTCCTACGGCGATTTGACATTTTTGGTCGAAAATGCACATAAGACTAACACCTGGCGCTCAAATGCCACTCGGATGTCAAAGTTGTCGCAGCGCATTGAAATTTTGCATGCGGGTAGACCTTGACCTGGAGGTCACGTTCCCACCGTTCTTGACCCCAGATCACCTCTGTGAGCGGAGCTATGGGCTCCATTATCCAACTGTAACATTGGCTCCAAAGTGAAAAATGTTTCGTTGAGAATGCTCCATTTGACCTAAGGAGTCGTCCTGCAAAGTCTGAGACTCCTACGGCGATTTGACATTTTTGGTCGAAAATGCACATAAGACTAACACCTGGCGCTCAAATGCCACTCGGATGTCAAAGTTGTCGCAGCGCATTGAAATTTTGCATGCGGGTAGACCTTGACCTGGAGGTCACGTTCCCACCGTTCTTGACCCCAGATCACCTCTGTGAGCGGAGCTATGGGCTCCATTATCCAACTGTAACATTGGCTCCAAAGTGAAAAATGTTTCGTTGAGAATGCTCCATTTGACCTAAGGAGTCGTCCTGCAAAGTCTGAGACTCCTACGGCGATTTGACATTTTTGGTCGAAAATGCACATAAGACTAACACCTGGCGCTCAAATGCCACTCGGATGTCAAAGTTGTCGCAGCGCATTGAAATTTTGCATGCGGGTAGACCTTGACCTGGAGGTCACGTTCCCACCGTTCTTGACCCCAGATCACCTCTGTGAGCGGAGCTATGGGCTCCATTATCCAACTGTAACATTGGCTCCAAAGTGAAAAATGTTTCGTTGAGAATGCTCCATTTGACCTAAGGAGTCGTCCTGCAAAGTCTGAGACTCCTACGGCGATTTGACATTTTTGGTCGAAAATGCACATAAGACTAACACCTGGCGCTCAAATGCCACTCGGATGTCAAAGTTGTCGCAGCGCATTGAAATTTTGCATGCGGGTAGACCTTGACCTGGAGGTCACGTTCCCACCGTTCTTGACCCCAGATCACCTCTGTGAGCGGAGCTATGGGCTCCATTATCCAACTGTAACATTGGCTCCAAAGTGAAAAATGTTTCGTTGAGAATGCTCCATTTGACCTAAGGAGTCGTCCTGCAAAGTCTGAGACTCCTACGGCGATTTGACATTTTTGGTCGAAAATGCACATAAGACTAACACCTGGCGCTCAAATGCCACTCGGATGTCAAAGTTGTCGCAGCGCATTGAAATTTTGCATGCGGGTAGACCTTGACCTGGAGGTCACGTTCCCACCGTTCTTGACCCCAGATCACCTCTGTGAGCGGAGCTATGGGCTCCATTATCCAACTGTAACATTGGCTCCAAAGTGAAAAATGTTTCGTTGAGAATGCTCCATTTGACCTAAGGAGTCGTCCTGCAAAGTCTGAGACTCCTACGGCGATTTGACATTTTTGGTCGAAAATGCACATAAGACTAACACCTGGCGCTCAAATGCCACTCGGATGTCAAAGTTGTCGCAGCGCATTGAAATTTTGCATGCGGGTAGACCTTGACCTGGAGGTCACGTTCCCACCGTTCTTGACCCCAGATCACCTCTGTGAGCGGAGCTATGGGCTCCATTATCCAACTGTAACATTGGCTCCAAAGTGAAAAATGTTTCGTTGAGAATGCTCCATTTGACCTAAGGAGTCGTCCTGCAAAGTCTGAGACTCCTACGGCGATTTGACATTTTTGGTCGAAAATGCACATAAGACTAACACCTGGCGCTCAAATGCCACTCGGATGTCAAATTTGTCGCAGCGCATTGAAATTTTGCATGCGGGTAGACCTTGACCTGGAGGTCACGTTCCCACCGTTCTTGACCCCAGATCACCTCTGTGAGCGGAGCTATGGGCTCCATTATCCAACTGTAACATTGGCTCCAAAGTGAAAAATGTTTCGTTGAGAATGCTCCATTTGACCTAAGGAGTCGTCCTGCAAAGTCTGAGACTCCTACGGCGATTTGACATTTTTGGTCGAAAATGCACATAAGACTAACACCTGGCGCTCAAATGCCACTCGGATGTCAAAGTTGTCGCAGCGCATTGAAATTTTGCATGCGGGTAGACCTTGACCTGGAGGTCACGTTCCCACCGTTCTTGACCCCAGATCACCTCTGTGAGCGGAGCTATGGGCTCCATTATCCAACTGTAACATTGGCTCCAAAGTGAAAAATGTTTCGTTGAGAATGCTCCATTTGACCTAAGGAGTCGTCCTGCAAAGTCTGAGACTCCTACGGCGATTTGACATTTTTGGTCGAAAATGCACATAAGACTAACACCTGGCGCTCAAATGCCACTCGGATGTCAAAGTTGTCGCAGCGCATTGAAATTTTGCATGCGGGTAGACCTTGACCTGGAGGTCACGTTCCCACCGTTCTTGACCCCAGATCACCTCTGTGAGCGGAGCTATGGGCTCCATTATCCAACTGTAACATTGGCTCCAAAGTGAAAAATGTTTCGTTGAGAATGCTCCATTTGACCTAAGGAGTCGTCCTGCAAAGTCTGAGACTCCTACGGCGATTTGACATTTTTGGTCGAAAATGCACATAAGACTAACACCTGGCGCTCAAATGCCACTCGGATGTCAAAGTTGTCGCAGCGCATTGAAATTTTGCATGCGGGTAGACCTTGACCTGGAGGTCACGTTCCCACCGTTCTTGACCCCAGATCACCTCTGTGAGCGGAGCTATGGGCTCCATTATCCAACTGTAACATTGGCTCCAAAGTGAAAAATGTTTCGTTGAGAATGCTCCATTTGACCTAAGGAGTCGTCCTGCAAAGTCTGAGACTCCTACGGCGATTTGACATTTTTGGTCGAAAATGCACATAAGACTAACACCTGGCGCTCAAATGCCACTCGGATGTCAAAGTTGTCGCAGCGCATTGAAATTTTGCATGCGGGTAGACCTTGACCTGGAGGTCACGTTCCCACCGTTCTTGACCCCAGATCACCTCTGTGAGCGGAGCTATGGGCTCCATTATCCAACTGTAACATTGGCTCCAAAGTGAAAAATGTTTCGTTGAGAATGCTCCATTTGACCTAAGGAGTCGTCCTGCAAAGTCTGAGACTCCTACGGCGATTTGACATTTTTGGTCGAAAATGCACATAAGACTAACACCTGGCGCTCAAATGCCACTCGGATGTCAAAGTTGTCGCAGCGCATTGAAATTTTGCATGCGGGTAGACCTTGACCTGGAGGTCACGTTCCCACCGTTCTTGACCCCAGATCACCTCTGTGAGCGGAGCTATGGGCTCCATTATCCAACTGTAACATTGGCTCCAAAGTGAAAAATGTTTCGTTGAGAATGCTCCATTTGACCTAAGGAGTCGTCCTGCAAAGTCTGAGACTCCTACGGCGATTTGACATTTTTGGTCGAAAATGCACATAAGACTAACACCTGGCGCTCAAATGCCACTCGGATGTCAAAGTTGTCGCAGCGCATTGAAATTTTGCATGCGGGTAGACCTTGACCTGGAGGTCACGTTCCCACCGTTCTTGACCCCAGATCACCTCTGTGAGCGGAGCTATGGGCTCCATTATCCAACTGTAACATTGGCTCCAAAGTGAAAAATGTTTCGTTGAGAATGCTCCATTTGACCTAAGGAGTCGTCCTGCAAAGTCTGAGACTCCTACGGCGATTTGACATTTTTGGTCGAAAATGCACATAAGACTAACACCTGGCGCTCAAATGCCACTCGGATGTCAAAGTTGTCGCAGCGCATTGAAATTTTGCATGCGGGTAGACCTTGACCTGGAGGTCACGTTCCCACCGTTCTTGACCCCAGATCACCTCTGTGAGCGGAGCTATGGGCTCCATTATCCAACTGTAACATTGGCTCCAAAGTGAAAAATGTTTCGTTGAGAATGCTCCATTTGACCTAAGGAGTCGTCCTGCAAAGTCTGAGACTCCTACGGCGATTTGACATTTTTGGTCGAAAATGCACATAAGACTAACACCTGGCGCTCAAATGCCACTCGGATGTCAAAGTTGTCGCAGCGCATTGAAATTTTGCATGCGGGTAGACCTTGACCTGGAGGTCACGTTCCCACCGTTCTTGACCCCAGATCACCTCTGTGAGCGGAGCTATGGGCTCCATTATCCAACTGTAACATTGGCTCCAAAGTGAAAAATGTTTCGTTGAGAATGCTCCATTTGACCTAAGGAGTCGTCCTGCAAAGTCTGAGACTCCTACGGCGATTTGACATTTTTGGTCGAAAATGCACATAAGACTAACACCTGGCGCTCAAATGCCACTCGGATGTCAAAGTTGTCGCAGCGCATTGAAATTTTGCATGCGGGTAGACCTTGACCTGGAGGTCACGTTCCCACCGTTCTTGTCCCCAGATCACCTCTGTGAGCGGAGCTATGGGCTCCATTATCCAACTGTAACATTGGCTCCAAAGTGAAAAATGTTTCGTTGAGAATGCTCCATTTGACCTAAGGAGTCGTCCTGCAAAGTCTGAGACTCCTACGGCGATTTGACATTTTTGGTCGAAAATGCACATAAGACTAACACCTGGCGCTCAAATGCCACTCGGATGTCAAAGTTGTCGCAGCGCATTGAAATTTTGCATGCGGGTAGACCTTGACCTGGAGGTCACGTTCCCACCGTTCTTGACCCCAGATCACCTCTGTGAGCGGAGCTATGGGCTCCATTATCCAACTGTAACATTGGCTCCAAAGTGAAAAATGTTTCGTTGAGAATGCTCCATTTGACCTAAGGAGTCGTCCTGCAAAGTCTGAGACTCTACGTCGATTTGACATTTTTGGTCGAAAATGCACATAAGACTAACACCTGGCGCTCAAATGCCACTCGGATGTCAAAGTTGTCGCAGCGCATTGAAATTTTGCATGCGGGTAGACCTTGACCTGGAGGTCACGTTCCCACCGTTCTTGTCCCCAGATCACCTCTGTGAGCGGAGCTATGGGCTCCATTATCCAACTGTAACATTGGCTCCAAAGTGAAAAATGTTTCGTTGAGAATGCTCCATTTGACCTAAGGAGTCGTCCTGCAAAGTCTGAGACTCCTACGGCGATTTGACATTTTTGGTCGAAAATGCACATAAGACTAACACCTGGCGCTCAAATGCCACTCGGATGTCAAAGTTGTCGCAGCGCATTGACATTTTGCATGCGGGTAGACCTTGACCTGGAGGTCACGTTCCACCGTTCTTGACCCCAGATCACCTCTGTGAGCGGAGCTATGGGCTCCATTATCCAACTGTAACATTGGCTCCAAAGTGAAAAATGTTTCGTTGAGAATGCTCCATTTGACCTAAGGAGTCGTCCTGCAAAGTCTGAGACTCCTACGGCGATTTGACATTTTGGTCGAAAATGCACATAAGACTAACACCTGGCGCTCAAATGCCACTCGGATGTCAAAGTTGTCGCAGCGCATTGAAATTTTGCATGCGGGTAGACCTTGACCTGGAGGTCACGTTCCCACCGTTCTTGACCCCAGATCACCTCTGTGAGCGGAGCTATGGGCTCCATTATCCAACTGTAACATTGGCTCCAAAGTGAAAAATGTTTCGTTGAGAATGCTCCATTTGACCTAAGGAGTCGTCCTGCAAAGTCTGAGACTCCTACGGCGATTTGACATTTTTGGTCGAAAATGCACATAAGACTAACACCTGGCGCTCAAATGCCACTCGGATGTCAAAGTTGTCGCAGCGCATTGAAATTTTGCATGCGGGTAGACCTTGACCTGGAGGTCACGTTCCCACCGTTCTTGACCCCAGATCACCTCTGTGAGCGGAGCTATGGGCTCCATTATCCAACTGTAACATTGGCTCCAAAGTGAAAAATGTTTCGTTGAGAATGCTCCATTTGACCTAAGGAGTCGTCCTGCAAAGTCTGAGACTCCTACGGCGATTTGACATTTTTGGTCGAAAATGCACATAAGACTAACACCTGGCGCTCAAATGCCACTCGGATGTCAAAGTTGTCGCAGCGCATTGAAATTTTGCATGCGGGTAGACCTTGACCTGGAGGTCACGTTCCCACCGTTCTTGACCCCAGATCACCTCTGTGAGCGGAGCTATGGGCTCCATTATCCAACTGTAACATTGGCTCCAAAGTGAAAAATGTTTCGTTGAGAATGCTCCATTTGACCTAAGGAGTCGTCCTGCAAAGTCTGAGACTCCTACGGCGATTTGACATTTTTGGTCGAAAATGCACATAAGACTAACACCTGGCGCTCAAATGCCACTCGGATGTCAAAGTTGTCGCAGCGCATTGAAATTTTGCATGCGGGTAGACCTTGACCTGGAGGTCACGTTCCCCACCGTTCTTGACCCCAGATCACCTCTGTGAGCGGAGCTATGGGCTCCATTATCCAACTGTAACATTGGCTCCAAAGTGAAAAATGTTTCGTTGAGAATGCTCCATTTGACCTAAGGAGTCGTCCTGCAAAGTCTGAGACTCCTATAGTCCAAGAGATAGCATGGAATTTATTTACCTCAGAGGTCCAAAAGGTTTGAAATGTAGATCATGAAGAAGATTGAGTATATTTTCGAGAAATCAATTTCTTACAAATTGTATCTTGACCATTTCCTCACAGTATGCCATTAAAGGCATGACTCAGCAATTTTTTTTAGCGCACATGTGATTAAGGAAAATGCGAAAAGTTTAATAAAAATTGAAAATGACTAAAGTTATTTGGGTATTGAAGTGAAGGTATGAGCATATACTTTATAAAAGAACACAATATTGCACCCACTATATCAAAATGTCTTATCTGTGATAGGAAATATCATAATATTTATGATTTTGTTTGCAAAGTACCATCTTTTGTTTCTTCTTACTCCTGTAATATGAGGTTTTAATTATCTCAGTAATTTTGCTTTACAAGCCCAACATTATAGAAACAATATTATTCATTTTCAATACTTTCAAATGATTATTCATGAAGATTCAGAGTTTTATTCAAAGGAGTCAGGATGATTTATTTTTGGTAAAGGGAGATAACTCCATCCTAAAATCATAAACTGTGACAATTCAGACAGTTCAAGTACAATTAATGTAATAAAAAGGACCAGATTTGAATAGAGTTAATCAATTAACCTTTCTAATGAAGTTTTAGTATATAATTTCAATCAAGTGCAATGACTGGTCCTTGATGCCAAGATGGCCGCCATGCTGGAAGCATTGTAGACAGCAGGATGGAAAAGGTGAGTTGTTGTAAATACCCTTATCAGTATCTTTTACACTGTTTGTCATAAGTTGTGTAATGATCCACAGAATATATTATCACCAGTTCAACAGTATAAAGTCTTGTGATTAGTAATAAAGCTCCTGCAAAAAGTTAAGGCTATCAAGGGAGACTACTCTTAATTTCAAGTATTTCCAGGGAGCAGTTGTTGTATTAGTTTGGGGGCTATTCAAGTTTGATTAATCATTTATAAAGCTATTTGTTTGTTTTTTAGATGATGTGTAGTAGCAACACCATTCATTGACTGCAGAGGCACTAAAATATGAAGAATGGATGATCAAAATCTCAAATGTATTCTGCATCTGGGTCAACATTCAAAAGAACCAGTCAAAAAGTTTGACAGTGAGTCATGGCAACAAAATACAAAATGCTGCCAAACTTCGTCTGAACAAGTATTCTTCATCCTAATACCATAAAGCATGTGAATATGTGAGAACTCTAGATGCCATTGAACTGTCCTATGGATATCATATCAACTGCTACAAAAATTTCACAGCTATTCCAAAAGAGAAAACTGAGCACCAAAGAAATGCATCTGTTTTACTACGTTCAAAATTGCCTGGTATTGCTTGTACTTCCTCTGGGGTATTTGAAAATGTGTGCATTTTCTGCAAAGCTGTTTCAAAGCGTGTTGGGAATCATAGAGAAACACTTGGAAGATGTGAGAGTTTTGATGCTGAAGAAAAAATAAAATCTGCTGCTGAAACCCTGTGTGACCAAGCGCTACTTGCTCAGATTTGTGACGTAGATTTCATATCGAAGGAAGTAAAATATCACCATTCTTGTCGTAGGCTTTACCTCAAAAGAGCAGAAAATATATCCATCAATCATGGAGCATCTATGGAGCACTCTGACAACAGCAAAGAAAACCTGAGCAATGCACATGAGACAGCCTTCAAGACATTGTCACTCTATGTTGAACAAGAAATTATTGTTAAAAATGGCGCTGAATACCTCACATCTCTGCATAAACAATATGTGACATCCCTTGGGAGTGAATCTAAATACAGTGCACAGAAGGTGGAAGCTAAATTGCTGAACAAGTACAAGAATGAAATAAAGAGTACCAAATCCTCCAACAGAAAAGGAAAAGTAATTTTTTCTTCAAGTCTATCAAATGAAGATGCGGTCCTGTACGCTGAGGCACAAGCAAATTCCAATTCTGCACGTGTAGTGGACGCAGCTTTTATTCTGAGGCAGGAAATAATCAGGATGAGAGATGAGTCAAAGGATCTACCATTGCCCTTGTCAGCACAAGTTATAGGAAAGGGTAATGGCCAACCCTCCAGTGATTTAATGCGATTCTTTAGAACATTGTATACAGGCTCTCCAAGGCCCAAAGATCCACCTAGTGTCAAGGCTGAGAGATGCATCAGGTCATCAGCAGATGACGTTCTCTACAATACTTCAAATGGAACTATCAAACCAGGTAAACATCTAAATCTTGCACTTGGGCTTAAAAGTATCACTGGCAGCAGGAAAGTCATTGAATTTTTGAATCATTTTGGACACTGTGTAGGGTATCACATGGCTGAAATTTTGGAAACGGAGATGGCAACATCTGAATCACCACTTCCAGATGGTCTCCTTCACTCACCTGGACTTCACACTGGCACAGCATGGGACAATTATGATGAGAACACAGAAACTCTGTCAGGTGCTGGGACACTTCATGACACAGTCGGTATATGCTACCAGGATATTCCAACAGCCCCAGTTACACCTGAAGATGTTCCAACACATACATCTTTTAAAGCAGGAAGAAGAAAGAGATCATTCCAAGGAGAACAATCTTACATCCAGCCATACATGAAGAAGCCTAGGATTCAAAGGTTTGAGTATCCATTATCTGAAGATGAGGAGCCTGCAAATTATGTACACTTCAGACACATGGACATGCTCTGGATGATGGGTTATTCGTGGAATCAGCAAACCCCAATGTGGATCGGATGGAATGCACGATGGTCTGAGGACTATCTACCACAACAAAAAATTGGGTATTTGAAAAACATAACAGAGCCACCAACACAACTGAATGTGGTTGCTAAAACACTGAGGATATCTCAAGAAGTTGCAAAAGCCTGTGGGGAAAACATGGCACTTGCCACTTATGATTTGGCTGTAGCCAAACTTGCATTGCAGATACAGGCACAAGAAAAACCCACCTATGACAACGTGTTCATTTGCTTTGGAGCTTTCCATATATCTATGACTTTTTTTGCTTGTTTGGGATACCTCCTGGATGGATCTGGGGGACCATACCTCTTGACTGAGACTGGTGTCCTTGCTGGTGGATCCCTCAAGGGATTTATCAGTGGTAGACATTACAATAGATGCAAACGCCTTCATCCAATACTAGCCCTCACGTTCTGGAAACTACATTTTCAGTCCTTTCTTGACAAGCACCCTGGAATTGTTGATGATGACATGAAGCAACTGGTGAGTGAAGTCGGCGTCAATCCAACATCAGAGTCTGTCAAACTGGCTTTAGAAAAGAATGCAATTCAAAGAATCCTTGACACATATGATGCCTATTCAGAGGAGACCAGGAATGGGGCTCATGGGAAAACTGCTCAGTTCTGGATCATCTATATCGATCTTGTAAACCTCTATCTGATGTTTAGCAGGGCCTGCAGGACGTGTGACTTCAACCTTTTTGTGTACTGCCTTGGACGGATGTGTCCAACTTTCTTTGCTATTAATCGTCCAAATTATTCAAGATGGATGACCTTGTATCACTTGAATCTACTGAACATACATATCACACACCCGGGAGCAAAAGAGATGCTAGAAAATGGAGGACTTTCAATAAAGAGAAGCACAAATTCATTCTCCAGAGTACCAGTTGATATGGCACTTGAGCAAACTGTCAATGCTGATGCGGCTTCAAGGATGACAGGAATTTCTTCGTTCATACAATCAGAGTCTGCTCGCACAAGATGGGTGATAACTCGCTCTTTAAGAAGCGCAGTTGTGTCAGGTCTTCTTGAGATGGCTGGCCTTGACAGAAAAGATGAAACTTCTCGTGAGCAAAGGCTATGTCGGGTTGTGAGAGATCACCAGGATGTTGAGAAACTTCTCAATGCAATAGAAAATAGTTTGAATCCTTTCAGTGAAGCATGTCCCAACTCCAACCTCTATTGTATCAGTTCCGGAAAGGCTGTACGAGATGAAATAGCCAATGATCTTGTTTCTGTGCTACAGAAAGGAGAAGAGTGGTACAAGCAATTTCAAGATGGCTGTTTCAGTGATGCTTGTCGGTTTGAAAAACCTATTCCCAGACGTAAAGTAAAAAATTTTGCTGCTGAAGCTGTGAAACTTTCATGCACAGCCAAAGATAAGAAGGTAAATGAGCTGAAATGCACAAGTGATCTGTTTGGAAGACTACTGTACCTAGCTACAACCTCAAACATCAACCTGCAAGAAGTCTTTCAATATCCCTTGACTCCAGTACCTCTTTGCCTTGCCCACATAGACGGCTCTCTCAACAAGACTGACAAATCAAGGCTTCTGTACTGTCTTGAAAAGAAGGTCGAGGATCACTCACAAGCTGTCACTCTTGATGTATGCATTGTTGATGGGATGTTCTTTGTACAGTCTCTCACGAATGTACCTCTAAGGTACAAGGATATTGCCCAAACAATGCTTATTGCGCTCTGTCGAATGGCCAAACGTGTTGAGTTTGTGTGTGATACATACAAGAGTCCATCCATTAAGGATACTGAACGGCAGATGCGTGGTCCGACTGAATTTGAAGCCTTAGTGACAGGTCCTCTCCAGATTAGACCAAAAGAATTCCATCAAGCATTGAGGTCTCCAACGTTCAAATCATCGCTCCTGAGGTTTCTTGTAGAAGAATGGGCAAAAGATGAATATAATTCAATATTGTCAGGACATGAACTGTATGTTGCCATCGACAGTGTGTGCTATGTTTTCACAGCCTACAGTGGGCAAGTTGTCAGATCACTTGTTTCCCATCTACAGTCTGGCCACGAAGAAGCAGATACAAGATTGATATTTCATGCATGCAGTACCAGCAGTGACTTAGAATCGCCAAGGATTTCAGTCAGAGCATCTGATACAGACGTCATGGTCCTTCTACTGCACCATCTGAAACGAATGAATGGTTCTCAGGTATGGATGGACATGGGAAATAGTAGTAACAACACCAGACGCTACATTGATGTCAATGCAGTAGCTTCAGCTATTGGGGAGGATATCTGTGAGGCTCTTCCTTCTTTCCATGCATTCACAGGTTGTGACTACACTGCAGCATTTGCCAGAAAAGGAAAATGTCGTCCATTTCATATGTTGGAGACATCAGATGTATTTCAACAAGCTTTTTCTAATTTGGGAAGCCAAGACGAAATCACAGAGGAAGTTGTCAACATTATCGAGCACTTTGTTTGCATAATGTACAATAAAGGTGACATTTCAGATGTCAACGAGGCCCGTTATTGTATCTTCAAGGACAAATATGCACCTCGTTGTAAATCAGGACCACTTGATAACGTTAAAGGCTGTGATCCATGTGCCTTTCCCCCTTCGAAGAGTGTACTGCTTCAAAAACTGAACCGTGTTCACTATGTATCATCTATCTGGAAGAACGCTCATACTGCAACACCTGCATTAAGGTCTCCGGATGAACATGGTTGGAAATTGGTGGATGGCTCATATTCAGTCATCTGGTATAGCGGAGACCAAATGCCAACCTCAATACACAGGAAGCTTGATACTTTCTCCTCAGATGACTCTGATGAAGATGAGTTTTCCAATCTGTCTGATGATGACACAGATAACGAGAGCAGTGACTCGGACATTCATTGACGAACATGAACAAAGACATACTGAAAATTGTTGTGTGCAGGATAAACAGTGATATCATTCAAGAAAATTGTGAGATATACCACTAACTGGTGAAATTTGAAAGACGTTTTAAGAACTTGAATCAAATTTTACATTCTACTCACGAATGATAGCTACAATAGAAAATTTTGAAGGAGGAGTTATCTCCCTTTGGTGTATTTAAAATACTATAGAGTATTATAAAAGTAGCACTAGTTTACGTTTTTGCCAGAAAATGAATAACCTTTGCAGTGTTTTATACTGGCTATGCCCCATTCTAACAAAATTGACATAAGTTTCATGAATTTGGGGAATAGTTTCGTTATGAATCCAATCAAAAGTTGAAGTGTACAAAAAATTAACTCAAATTGCCATTTTGACTGTAAAAAAAATAAATAAATTAAATACAATTTGTCAGTTTTTTGTTTTCATAATAAAATATCATCTTTCAAGATTTGATTTAACATAGAATTTGACAACTATAGGTAACACATACATATCCTGATCATCTCTGAAAACATACTGTCACCTTCAGGAAAAAGTGCTGAGTCATGCCTTTAACGCCCCCTACTGGCAAAATGGTCAAGACGTATTTTGTAAGAAATATGTTTTTGAATAGCCCAGACATAATGCAAATGTTACAAGTATTCAAACCATATGGACCTTTCGGGGTAAATAAACATACCCTATCTCTTGGACTACTACGGCGATTTGACATTTTTGGTCGAAAATGCACATAAGACTAACACCTGGCGCTCAAATGCCACTCGGATGTCAAAGTTGTCGCAGCGCATTGAAATTTTGCATGCGGGTAGACCTTGACCTGGAGGTCACGTTCCCACCGTTCTTGACCCCAGATCACCTCTGTGAGCGGAGCTATGGGCTCCATTATCCAACTGTAACATTGGCTCCAAAGTGAAAAATGTTTCGTTGAGAATGCTCCATTTGACCTAAGGAGTCGTCCTGCAAAGTCTGAGACTCCTACGGCGATTTGACATTTTTGGTCGAAAATGCACATAAGACTAACACCTGGCGCTCAAATGCCACTCGGATGTCAAAGTTGTCGCAGCGCATTGAAATTTTGCATGCGGGTAGACCTTGACCTGGAGGTCACGTTCCCACCGTTCTTGACCCCAGATCACCTCTGTGAGCGGAGCTATGGGCTCCATTATCCAACTGTAACATTGGCTCCAAAGTGAAAAATGTTTCGTTGAGAATGCTCCATTTGACCTAAGGAGTCGTCCTGCAAAGTCTGAGACTCCTACGGCGATTTGACATTTTTGGTCGAAAATGCACATAAGACTAACACCTGGCGCTCAAATGCCACTCGGATGTCAAAGTTGTCGCAGCGCATTGAAATTTTGCATGCGGGTAGACCTTGACCTGGAGGTCACGTTCCCACCGTTCTTGACCCCAGATCACCTCTGTGAGCGGAGCTATGGGCTCCATTATCCAACTGTAACATTGGCTCCAAAGTGAAAAATGTTTCGTTGAGAATGCTCCATTTGACCTAAGGAGTCGTCCTGCAAAGTCTGAGACTCCTACGGCGATTTGACATTTTTGGTCGAAAATGCACATAAGACTAACACCTGGCGCTCAAATGCCACTCGGATGTCAAAGTTGTCGCAGCGCATTGAAATTTTGCATGCGGGTAGACCTTGACCTGGAGGTCACGTTCCCACCGTTCTTGACCCCAGATCACCTCTGTGAGCGGAGCTATGGGCTCCATTATCCAACTGTAACATTGGCTCCAAAGTGAAAAATGTTTCGTTGAGAATGCTCCATTTGACCTAAGGAGTCGTCCTGCAAAGTCTGAGACTCCTACGGCGATTTGACATTTTTGGTCGAAAATGCACATAAGACTAACACCTGGCGCTCAAATGCCACTCGGATGTCAAAGTTGTCGCAGCGCATTGAAATTTTGCATGCGGGTAGACCTTGACCTGGAGGTCACGTTCCCACCGTTCTTGACCCCAGATCACCTCTGTGAGCGGAGCTATGGGCTCCATTATCCAACTGTAACATTGGCTCCAAAGTGAAAAATGTTTCGTTGAGAATGCTCCATTTGACCTAAGGAGTCGTCCTGCAAAGTCTGAGACTCCTACGGCGATTTGACATTTTTGGTCGAAAATGCACATAAGACTAACACCTGGCGCTCAAATGCCACTCGGATGTCAAAGTTGTCGCAGCGCATTGAAATTTTGCATGCGGGTAGACCTTGACCTGGAGGTCACGTTCCCACCGTTCTTGACCCCAGATCACCTCTGTGAGCGGAGCTATGGGCTCCATTATCCAACTGTAACATTGGCTCCAAAGTGAAAAATGTTTCGTTGAGAATGCTCCATTTGACCTAAGGAGTCGTCCTGCAAAGTCTGAGACTCCTACGGCGATTTGACATTTTTGGTCGAAAATGCACATAAGACTAACACCTGGCGCTCAAATGCCACTCGGATGTCAAAGTTGTCGCAGCGCATTGAAATTTTGCATGCGGGTAGACCTTGACCTGGAGGTCACGTTCCCACCGTTCTTGACCCCAGATCACCTCTGTGAGCGGAGCTATGGGCTCCATTATCCAACTGTAACATTGGCTCCAAAGTGAAAAATGTTTCGTTGAGAATGCTCCATTTGACCTAAGGAGTCGTCCTGCAAAGTCTGAGACTCCTACGGCGATTTGACATTTTTGGTCGAAAATGCACATAAGACTAACACCTGGCGCTCAAATGCCACTCGGATGTCAAAGTTGTCGCAGCGCATTGAAATTTTGCATGCGGGTAGACCTTGACCTGGAGGTCACGTTCCCACCGTTCTTGACCCCAGATCACCTCTGTGAGCGGAGCTATGGGCTCCATTATCCAACTGTAACATTGGCTCCAAAGTGAAAAATGTTTCGTTGAGAATGCTCCATTTGACCTAAGGAGTCGTCCTGCAAAGTCTGAGACTCCTACGGCGATTTGACATTTTTGGTCGAAAATGCACATAAGACTAACACCTGGCGCTCAAATGCCACTCGGATGTCAAAGTTGTCGCAGCGCATTGAAATTTTGCATGCGGGTAGACCTTGACCTGGAGGTCACGTTCCCACCGTTCTTGACCCCAGATCACCTCTGTGAGCGGAGCTATGGGCTCCATTATCCAACTGTAACATTGGCTCCAAAGTGAAAAATGTTTCGTTGAGAATGCTCCATTTGACCTAAGGAGTCGTCCTGCAAAGTCTGAGACTCCTACGGCGATTTGACATTTTTGGTCGAAAATGCACATAAGACTAACACCTGGCGCTCAAATGCCACTCGGATGTCAAAGTTGTCGCAGCGCATTGAAATTTTGCATGCGGGTAGACCTTGACCTGGAGGTCACGTTCCCACCGTTCTTGACCCCAGATCACCTCTGTGAGCGGAGCTATGGGCTCCATTATCCAACTGTAACATTGGCTCCAAAGTGAAAAATGTTTCGTTGAGAATGCTCCATTTGACCTAAGGAGTCGTCCTGCAAAGTCTGAGACTCCTACGGCGATTTGACATTTTTGGTCGAAAATGCACATAAGACTAACACCTGGCGCTCAAATGCCACTCGGATGTCAAAGTTGTCGCAGCGCATTGAAATTTTGCATGCGGGTAGACCTTGACCTGGAGGTCACGTTCCCACCGTTCTTGACCCCAGATCACCTCTGTGAGCGGAGCTATGGGCTCCATTATCCAACTGTAACATTGGCTCCAAAGTGAAAAATGTTTCGTTGAGAATGCTCCATTTGACCTAAGGAGTCGTCCTGCAAAGTCTGAGACTCCTACGGCGATTTGACATTTTTGGTCGAAAATGCACATAAGACTAACACCTGGCGCTCAAATGCCACTCGGATGTCAAAGTTGTCGCAGCGCATTGAAATTTTGCATGCGGGTAGACCTTGACCTGGAGGTCACGTTCCCACCGTTCTTGACCCCAGATCACCTCTGTGAGCGGAGCTATGGGCTCCATTATCCAACTGTAACATTGGCTCCAAAGTGAAAAATGTTTCGTTGAGAATGCTCCATTTGACCTAAGGAGTCGTCCTGCAAAGTCTGAGACTCCTACGGCGATTTGACATTTTTGGTCGAAAATGCACATAAGACTAACACCTGGCGCTCAAATGCCACTCGGATGTCAAAGTTAACCAGCGCATTGAAATTTTGCATGCGGGTAGACCTTGACCTGGAGGTCACGTTCCCACCGTTCTTGACCCCAGATCACCTCTGTGAGCGGAGCTATGGGCTCCATTATCCAACTGTAACATTGGCTCCAAAGTGAAAAATGTTTCGTTGAGAATGCTCCATTTGACCTAAGGAGTCGTCCTGCAAAGTCTGAGACTCCTACGGCGATTTGACATTTTTGGTCGAAAATGCACATAAGACTAACACCTGGCGCTCAAATGCCACTCGGATGTCAAAGTTGTCGCAGCGCATTGAAATTTTGCATGCGGGTAGACCTTGACCTGGAGGTCACGTTCCCACCGTTCTTGACCCCAGATCACCTCTGTGAGCGGAGCTATGGGCTCCATTATCCAACTGTAACATTGGCTCCAAAGTGAAAAATGTTTCGTTGAGAATGCTCCATTTGACCTAAGGAGTCGTCCTGCAAAGTCTGAGACTCCTACGGCGATTTGACATTTTTGGTCGAAAATGCACATAAGACTAACACCTGGCGCTCAAATGCCACTCGGATGTCAAAGTTGTCGCAGCGCATTGACATTTTGCATGCGGGTAGACCTTGACCTGGAGGTCACGTTCCCACCGTTCTTGACCCCAGATCACCTCTGTGAGCGGAGCTATGGGCTCCATTATCCAACTGTAACATTGGCTCCAAAGTGAAAAATGTTTCGTTGAGAATGCTCCATTTGACCTAAGGAGTCGTCCTGCAAAGTCTGAGACTCCTACGGCGATTTGACATTTTTGGTCGAAAATGCACATAAGACTAACACCTGGCGCTCAAATGCCACTCGGATGTCAAAGTTGTCGCAGCGCATTGAAATTTTGCATGCGGGTAGACCTTGACCTGGAGGTCACGTTCCCACCGTTCTTGACCCCAGATCACCTCTGTGAGCGGAGCTATGGGCTCCATTATCCAACTGTAACATTGGCTCCAAAGTGAAAAATGTTTCGTTGAGAATGCTCCATTTGACCTAAGGAGTCGTCCTGCAAAGTCTGAGACTCCTACGGCGATTTGACATTTTTGGTCGAAAATGCACATAAGACTAACACCTGGCGCTCAAATGCCACTCGGATGTCAAAGTTGTCGCAGCGCATTGAAATTTTGCATGCGGGTAGACCTTGACCTGGAGGTCACGTTCCCACCGTTCTTGACCCCAGATCACCTCTGTGAGCGGAGCTATGGGCTCCATTATCCAACTGTAACATTGGCTCCAAAGTGAAAAATGTTTCGTTGAGAATGCTCCATTTGACCTAAGGAGTCGTCCTGCAAAGTCTGAGACTCCTACGGCGATTTGACATTTTTGGTCGAAAATGCACATAAGACTAACACCTGGCGCTCAAATGCCACTCGGATGTCAAAGTTGTCGCAGCGCATTGAAATTTTGCATGCGGGTAGACCTTGACCTGGAGGTCACGTTCCCACCGTTCTTGACCCCAGATCACCTCTGTGAGCGGAGCTATGGGCTCCATTATCCAACTGTAACATTGGCTCCAAAGTGAAAAATGTTTCGTTGAGAATGCTCCATTTGACCTAAGGAGTCGTCCTGCAAAGTCTGAGACTCCTACGGCGATTTGACATTTTTGGTCGAAAATGCACATAAGACTAACACCTGGCGCTCAAATGCCACTCGGATGTCAAAGTTGTCGCAGCGCATTGAAATTTTGCATGCGGGTAGACCTTGACCTGGAGGTCACGTTCCCACCGTTCTTGACCCCAGATCACCTCTGTGAGCGGAGCTATGGGCTCCATTATCCAACTGTAACATTGGCTCCAAAGTGAAAAATGTTTCGTTGAGAATGCTCCATTTGACCTAAGGAGTCGTCCTGCAAAGTCTGAGACTCCTACGGCGATTTGACATTTTTGGTCGAAAATGCACATAAGACTAACACCTGGCGCTCAAATGCCACTCGGATGTCAAAGTTGTCGCAGCGCATTGAAATTTTGCATGCGGGTAGACCTTGACCTGGAGGTCACGTTCCCACCGTTCTTGACCCCAGATCACCTCTGTGAGCGGAGCTATGGGCTCCATTATCCAACTGTAACATTGGCTCCAAAGTGAAAAATGTTTCGTTGAGAATGCTCCATTTGACCTAAGGAGTCGTCCTGCAAAGTCTGAGACTCCTACGGCGATTTGACATTTTTGGTCGAAAATGCACATAAGACTAACACCTGGCGCTCAAATGCCACTCGGATGTCAAAGTTGTCGCAGCGCATTGAAATTTTGCATGCGGGTAGACCTTGACCTGGAGGTCACGTTCCCACCGTTCTTGACCCCAGATCACCTCTGTGAGCGGAGCTATGGGCTCCATTATCCAACTGTAACATTGGCTCCAAAGTGAAAAATGTTTCGTTGAGAATGCTCCATTTGACCTAAGGAGTCGTCCTGCAAAGTCTGAGACTCCTACGGCGATTTGACATTTTTGGTCGAAAATGCACATAAGACTAACACCTGGCGCTCAAATGCCACTCGGATGTCAAAGTTGTCGCAGCGCATTGAAATTTTGCATGCGGGTAGACCTTGACCTGGAGGTCACGTTCCCACCGTTCTTGACCCCAGATCACCTCTGTGAGCGGAGCTATGGGCTCCATTATCCAACTGTAACATTGGCTCCAAAGTGAAAAATGTTTCGTTGAGAATGCTCCATTTGACCTAAGGAGTCGTCCTGCAAAGTCTGAGACTCCTACGGCGATTTGACATTTCTGGTCGAAAATGCACATAAGACTAACACCTGGCGCTCAAATGCCACTCGGATGTCAAAGTTGTCGCAGCGCATTGAAATTTTGCATGCGGGTAGACCTTGACCTGGAGGTCACGTTCCCACCGTTCTTGACCCCAGATCACCTCTGTGAGCGGAGCTATGGGCTCCATTATCCAACTGTAACATTGGCTCCAAAGTGAAAAATGTTTCGTTGAGAATGCTCCATTTGACCTAAGGAGTCGTCCTGCAAAGTCTGAGACTCCTACGGCGATTTGACATTTCTGGTCGAAAATGCACATAAGACTAACACCTGGCGCTCAAATGCCACTCGGATGTCAAAGTTGTCGCAGCGCATTGAAATTTTGCATGCGGGTAGACCTTGACCTGGAGGTCACGTTCCCACCGTTCTTGACCCCAGATCACCTCTGTGAGCGGAGCTATGGGCTCCATTATCCAACTGTAACATTGGCTCCAAAGTGAAAAATGTTTCGTTGAGAATGCTCCATTTGACCTAAGGAGTCGTCCTGCAAAGTCTGAGACTCCTACGGCGATTTGACATTTTTGGTCGAAAATGCACATAAGACTAACACCTGGCGCTCAAATGCCACTCGGATGTCAAAGTTGTCGCAGCGCATTGAAATTTTGCATGCGGGTAGACCTTGACCTGGAGGTCACGTTCCCACCGTTCTTGACCCCAGATCACCTCTGTGAGCGGAGCTATGGGCTCCATTATCCAACTGTAACATTGGCTCCAAAGTGAAAAATGTTTCGTTGAGAATGCTCCATTTGACCTAAGGAGTCGTCCTGCAAAGTCTGAGACTCCTACGGCGATTTGACATTTTTGGTCGAAAATGCACATAAGACTAACACCTGGCGCTCAAATGCCACTCGGATGTCAAAGTTGTCGCAGCGCATTGAAATTTTGCATGCGGGTAGACCTTGACCTGGAGGTCACGTTCCCACCGTTCTTGACCCCAGATCACCTCTGTGAGCGGAGCTATGGGCTCCATTATCCAACTGTAACATTGGCTCCAAAGTGAAAAATGTTTCGTTGAGAATGCTCCATTTGACCTAAGGAGTCGTCCTGCAAAGTCTGAGACTCCTACGGCGATTTGACATTTTTGGTCGAAAATGCACATAAGACTAACACCTGGCGCTCAAATGCCACTCGGATGTCAAAGTTGTCGCAGCGCATTGAAATTTTGCATGCGGGTAGACCTTGACCTGGAGGTCACGTTCCCACCGTTCTTGACCCCAGATCACCTCTGTGAGCGGAGCTATGGGCTCCATTATCCAACTGTAACATTGGCTCCAAAGTGAAAAATGTTTCGTTGAGAATGCTCCATTTGACCTAAGGAGTCGTCCTGCAAAGTCTGAGACTCCTACGGCGATTTGACATTTTTGGTCGAAAATGCACATAAGACTAACACCTGGCGCTCAAATGCCACTCGGATGTCAAAGTTGTCGCAGCGCATTGAAATTTTGCATGCGGGTAGACCTTGACCTGGAGGTCACGTTCCCACCGTTCTTGACCCCAGATCACCTCTGTGAGCGGAGCTATGGGCTCCATTATCCAACTGTAACATTGGCTCCAAAGTGAAAAATGTTTCGTTGAGAATGCTCCATTTGACCTAAGGAGTCGTCCTGCAAAGTCTGAGACTCCTACGGCGATTTGACATTTTTGGTCGAAAATGCACATAAGACTAACACCTGGCGCTCAAATGCCACTCGGATGTCAAAGTTGTCGCAGCGCATTGAAATTTTGCATGCGGGTAGACCTTGACCTGGAGGTCACGTTCCCACCGTTCTTGACCCCAGATCACCTCTGTGAGCGGAGCTATGGGCTCCATTATCCAACTGTAACATTGGCTCCAAAGTGAAAAATGTTTCGTTGAGAATGCTCCATTTGACCTAAGGAGTCGTCCTGCAAAGTCTGAGACTCCTACGGCGATTTGACATTTTTGGTCGAAAATGCACATAAGACTAACACCTGGCGCTCAAATGCCACTCGGATGTCAAAGTTGTCGCAGCGCATTGAAATTTTGCATGCGGGTAGACCTTGACCTGGAGGTCACGTTCCCACCGTTCTTGACCCCAGATCACCTCTGTGAGCGGAGCTATGGGCTCCATTATCCAACTGTAACATTGGCTCCAAAGTGAAAAATGTTTCGTTGAGAATGCTCCATTTGACCTAAGGAGTCGTCCTGCAAAGTCTGAGACTCCTACGGCGATTTGACATTTTTGGTCGAAAATGCACATAAGACTAACACCTGGCGCTCAAATGCCACTCGGATGTCAAAGTTGTCGCAGCGCATTGAAATTTTGCATGCGGGTAGACCTTGACCTGGAGGTCACGTTCCCACCGTTCTTGACCCCAGATCACCTCTGTGAGCGGAGCTATGGGCTCCATTATCCAACTGTAACATTGGCTCCAAAGTGAAAAATGTTTCGTTGAGAATGCTCCATTTGACCTAAGGAGTCGTCCTGCAAAGTCTGAGACTCCTACGGCGATTTGACATTTTTGGTCGAAAATGCACATAAGACTAACACCTGGCGCTCAAATGCCACTCGGATGTCAAAGTTGTCGCAGCGCATTGAAATTTTGCATGCGGGTAGACCTTGACCTGGAGGTCACGTTCCCACCGTTCTTGACCCCAGATCACCTCTGTGAGCGGAGCTATGGGCTCCATTATCCAACTGTAACATTGGCTCCAAAGTGAAAAATGTTTCGTTGAGAATGCTCCATTTGACCTAAGGAGTCGTCCTGCAAAGTCTGAGACTCCTACGGCGATTTGACATTTTGGTCGAAAATGCACATAAGACTAACACCTGGCGCTCAAATGCCACTCGGATGTCAAAGTTGTCGCAGCGCATTGAAATTTTGCATGCGGGTAGACCTTGACCTGGAGGTCACGTTCCCACCGTTCTTGACCCCAGATCACCTCTGTGAGCGGAGCTATGGGCTCCATTATCCAACTGTAACATTGGCTCCAAAGTGAAAAATGTTTCGTTGAGAATGCTCCATTTGACCTAAGGAGTCGTCCTGCAAAGTCTGAGACTCCTACGGCGATTTGACATTTTTGGTCGAAAATGCACATAAGACTAACACCTGGCGCTCAAATGCCACTCGGATGTCAAAGTTGTCGCAGCGCATTGAAATTTTGCATGCGGGTAGACCTTGACCTGGAGGTCACGTTCCCACCGTTCTTGACCCCAGATCACCTCTGTGAGCGGAGCTATGGGCTCCATTATCCAACTGTAACATTGGCTCCAAAGTGAAAAATGTTTCGTTGAGAATGCTCCATTTGACCTAAGGAGTCGTCCTGCAAAGTCTGAGACTCCTACGGCGATTTGACATTTTTGGTCGAAAATGCACATAAGACTAACACCTGGCGCTCAAATGCCACTCGGATGTCAAAGTTGTCGCAGCGCATTGAAATTTTGCATGCGGGTAGACCTTGACCTGGAGGTCACGTTCCCACCGTTCTTGACCCCAGATCACCTCTGTGAGCGGAGCTATGGGCTCCATTATCCAACTGTAACATTGGCTCCAAAGTGAAAAATGTTTCGTTGAGAATGCTCCATTTGACCTAAGGAGTCGTCCTGCAAAGTCTGAGACTCCTACGGCGATTTGACATTTTTGGTCGAAAATGCACATAAGACTAACACCTGGCGCTCAAATGCCACTCGGATGTCAAAGTTGTCGCAGCGCATTGAAATTTTGCATGCGGGTAGACCTTGACCTGGAGGTCACGTTCCCACCGTTCTTGACCCCAGATCACCTCTGTGAGCGGAGCTATGGGCTCCATTATCCAACTGTAACATTGGCTCCAAAGTGAAAAATGTTTCGTTGAGAATGCTCCATTTGACCTAAGGAGTCGTCCTGCAAAGTCTGAGACTCCTACGGCGATTTGACATTTTTGGTCGAAAATGCACATAAGACTAACACCTGGCGCTCAAATGCCACTCGGATGTCAAAGTTGTCGCAGCGCATTGAAATTTTGCATGCGGGTAGACCTTGACCTGGAGGTCACGTTCCCACCGTTCTTGACCCCAGATCACCTCTGTGAGCGGAGCTATGGGCTCCATTATCCAACTGTAACATTGGCTCCAAAGTGAAAAATGTTTCGTTGAGAATGCTCCATTTGACCTAAGGAGTCGTCCTGCAAAGTCTGAGACTCCTACGGCGATTTGACATTTTTGGTCGAAAATGCACATAAGACTAACACCTGGCGCTCAAATGCCACTCGGATGTCAAAGTTGTCGCAGCGCATTGAAATTTTGCATGCGGGTAGACCTTGACCTGGAGGTCACGTTCCCACCGTTCTTGACCCCAGATCACCTCTGTGAGCGGAGCTATGGGCTCCATTATCCAACTGTAACATTGGCTCCAAAGTGAAAAATGTTTCGTTGAGAATGCTCCATTTGACCTAAGGAGTCGTCCTGCAAAGTCTGAGACTCCTACGGCGATTTGACATTTTTGGTCGAAAATGCACATAAGACTAACACCTGGCGCTCAAATGCCACTCGGATGTCAAAGTTGTCGCAGCGCATTGAAATTTTGCATGCGGGTAGACCTTGACCTGGAGGTCACGTTCCCACCGTTCTTGACCCCAGATCACCTCTGTGAGCGGAGCTATGGGCTCCATTATCCAACTGTAACATTGGCTCCAAAGTGAAAAATGTTTCGTTGAGAATGCTCCATTTGACCTAAGGAGTCGTCCTGCAAAGTCTGAGACTCCTACGGCGATTTGACATTTTTGGTCGAAAATGCACATAAGACTAACACCTGGCGCTCAAATGCCACTCGGATGTCAAAGTTGTCGCAGCGCATTGAAATTTTGCATGCGGGTAGACCTTGACCTGGAGGTCACGTTCCCACCGTTCTTGACCCCAGATCACCTCTGTGAGCGGAGCTATGGGCTCCATTATCCAACTGTAACATTGGCTCCAAAGTGAAAAATGTTTCGTTGAGAATGCTCCATTTGACCTAAGGAGTCGTCCTGCAAAGTCTGAGACTCCTACGGCGATTTGACATTTTTGGTCGAAAATGCACATAAGACTAACACCTGGCGCTCAAATGCCACTCGGATGTCAAAGTTGTCGCAGCGCATTGAAATTTTGCATGCGGGTAGACCTTGACCTGGAGGTCACGTTCCCACCGTTCTTGACCCCAGATCACCTCTGTGAGCGGAGCTATGGGCTCCATTATCCAACTGTAACATTGGCTCCAAAGTGAAAAATGTTTCGTTGAGAATGCTCCATTTGACCTAAGGAGTCGTCCTGCAAAGTCTGAGACTCCTACGGCGATTTGACATTTTTGGTCGAAAATGCACATAAGACTAACACCTGGCGCTCAAATGCCACTCGGATGTCAAAGTTGTCGCAGCGCATTGAAATTTTGCATGCGGGTAGACCTTGACCTGGAGGTCACGTTCCCACCGTTCTTGACCCCAGATCACCTCTGTGAGCGGAGCTATGGGCTCCATTATCCAACTGTAACATTGGCTCCAAAGTGAAAAATGTTTCGTTGAGAATGCTCCATTTGACCTAAGGAGTCGTCCTGCAAAGTCTGAGACTCCTACGGCGATTTGACATTTTTGGTCGAAAATGCACATAAGACTAACACCTGGCGCTCAAATGCCACTCGGATGTCAAAGTTGTCGCAGCGCATTGAAATTTTGCATGCGGGTAGACCTTGACCTGGAGGTCACGTTCCCACCGTTCTTGACCCCAGATCACCTCTGTGAGCGGAGCTATGGGCTCCATTATCCAACTGTAACATTGGCTCCAAAGTGAAAAATGTTTCGTTGAGAATGCTCCATTTGACCTAAGGAGTCGTCCTGCAAAGTCTGAGACTCCTACGGCGATTTGACATTTTTGGTCGAAAATGCACATAAGACTAACACCTGGCGCTCAAATGCCACTCGGATGTCAAAGTTGTCGCAGCGCATTGAAATTTTGCATGCGGGTAGACCTTGACCTGGAGGTCACGTTCCCACCGTTCTTGACCCCAGATCACCTCTGTGAGCGGAGCTATGGGCTCCATTATCCAACTGTAACATTGGCTCCAAAGTG
Organism: Haliotis rufescens; assembly: GCF_023055435.1. Lineage (NCBI taxonomy): Eukaryota > Metazoa > Mollusca > Gastropoda > Lepetellida > Haliotidae > Haliotis > Haliotis rufescens. The sequence continues at coordinate 38,822 of NW_025963861.1, forward strand.
AAAAATGTTTCGTTGAGAATGCTCCATTTGACCTAAGGAGTCGTCCTGCAAAGTCTGAGACTCCTACGGCGATTTGACATTTTTGGTCGAAAATGCACATAAGACTAACACCTGGCGCTCAAATGCCACTCGGATGTCAAAGTTGTCGCAGCGCATTGAAATTTTGCATGCGGGTAGACCTTGACCTGGAGGTCACGTTCCCACCGTTCTTGACCCCAGATCACCTCTGTGAGCGGAGCTATGGGCTCCATTATCCAACTGTAACATTGGCTCCAAAGTGAAAAATGTTTCGTTGAGAATGCTCCATTTGACCTAAGGAGTCGTCCTGCAAAGTCTGAGACTCCTACGGCGATTTGACATTTTTGGTCGAAAATGCACATAAGACTAACACCTGGCGCTCAAATGCCACTCGGATGTCAAAGTTGTCGCAGCGCATTGAAATTTTGCATGCGGGTAGACCTTGACCTGGAGGTCACGTTCCCACCGTTCTTGACCCCAGATCACCTCTGTGAGCGGAGCTATGGGCTCCATTATCCAACTGTAACATTGGCTCCAAAGTGAAAAATGTTTCGTTGAGAATGCTCCATTTGACCTAAGGAGTCGTCCTGCAAAGTCTGAGACTCCTACGGCGATTTGACATTTTTGGTCGAAAATGCACATAAGACTAACACCTGGCGCTCAAATGCCACTCGGATGTCAAAGTTGTCGCAGCGCATTGAAATTTTGCATGCGGGTAGACCTTGACCTGGAGGTCACGTTCCCACCGTTCTTGACCCCAGATCACCTCTGTGAGCGGAGCTATGGGCTCCATTATCCAACTGTAACATTGGCTCCAAAGTGAAAAATGTTTCGTTGAGAATGCTCCATTTGACCTAAGGAGTCGTCCTGCAAAGTCTGAGACTCCTACGGCGATTTGACATTTTTGGTCGAAAATGCACATAAGACTAACACCTGGCGCTCAAATGCCACTCGGATGTCAAAGTTGTCGCAGCGCATTGAAATTTTGCATGCGGGTAGACCTTGACCTGGAGGTCACGTTCCCACCGTTCTTGACCCCAGATCACCTCTGTGAGCGGAGCTATGGGCTCCATTATCCAACTGTAACATTGGCTCCAAAGTGAAAAATGTTTCGTTGAGAATGCTCCATTTGACCTAAGGAGTCGTCCTGCAAAGTCTGAGACTCCTACGGCGATTTGACATTTTTGGTCGAAAATGCACATAAGACTAACACCTGGCGCTCAAATGCCACTCGGATGTCAAAGTTGTCGCAGCGCATTGAAATTTTGCATGCGGGTAGACCTTGACCTGGAGGTCACGTTCCCACCGTTCTTGACCCCAGATCACCTCTGTGAGCGGAGCTATGGGCTCCATTATCCAACTGTAACATTGGCTCCAAAGTGAAAAATGTTTCGTTGAGAATGCTCCATTTGACCTAAGGAGTCGTCCTGCAAAGTCTGAGACTCCTACGGCGATTTGACATTTTTGGTCGAAAATGCACATAAGACTAACACCTGGCGCTCAAATGCCACTCGGATGTCAAAGTTGTCGCAGCGCATTGAAATTTTGCATGCGGGTAGACCTTGACCTGGAGGTCACGTTCCCACCGTTCTTGACCCCAGATCACCTCTGTGAGCGGAGCTATGGGCTCCATTATCCAACTGTAACATTGGCTCCAAAGTGAAAAATGTTTCGTTGAGAATGCTCCATTTGACCTAAGGAGTCGTCCTGCAAAGTCTGAGACTCCTACGGCGATTTGACATTTTTGGTCGAAAATGCACATAAGACTAACACCTGGCGCTCAAATGCCACTCGGATGTCAAAGTTGTCGCAGCGCATTGAAATTTTGCATGCGGGTAGACCTTGACCTGGAGGTCACGTTCCCACCGTTCTTGACCCCAGATCACCTCTGTGAGCGGAGCTATGGGCTCCATTATCCAACTGTAACATTGGCTCCAAAGTGAAAAATGTTTCGTTGAGAATGCTCCATTTGACCTAAGGAGTCGTCCTGCAAAGTCTGAGACTCCTACGGCGATTTGACATTTTTGGTCGAAAATGCACATAAGACTAACACCTGGCGCTCAAATGCCACTCGGATGTCAAAGTTGTCGCAGCGCATTGAAATTTTGCATGCGGGTAGACCTTGACCTGGAGGTCACGTTCCCACCGTTCTTGACCCCAGATCACCTCTGTGAGCGGAGCTATGGGCTCCATTATCCAACTGTAACATTGGCTCCAAAGTGAAAAATGTTTCGTTGAGAATGCTCCATTTGACCTAAGGAGTCGTCCTGCAAAGTCTGAGACTCCTACGGCGATTTGACATTTCTGGTCGAAAATGCACATAAGACTAACACCTGGCGCTCAAATGCCACTCGGATGTCAAAGTTGTCGCAGCGCATTGAAATTTTGCATGCGGGTAGACCTTGACCTGGAGGTCACGTTCCCACCGTTCTTGACCCCAGATCACCTCTGTGAGCGGAGCTATGGGCTCCATTATCCAACTGTAACATTGGCTCCAAAGTGAAAAATGTTTCGTTGAGAATGCTCCATTTGACCTAAGGAGTCGTCCTGCAAAGTCTGAGACTCCTACGGCGATTTGACATTTTTGGTCGAAAATGCACATAAGACTAACACCTGGCGCTCAAATGCCACTCGGATGTCAAAGTTGTCGCAGCGCATTGAAATTTTGCATGCGGGTAGACCTTGACCTGGAGGTCACGTTCCCACCGTTCTTGACCCCAGATCACCTCTGTGAGCGGAGCTATGGGCTCCATTATCCAACTGTAACATTGGCTCCAAAGTGAAAAATGTTTCGTTGAGAATGCTCCATTTGACCTAAGGAGTCGTCCTGCAAAGTCTGAGACTCCTACGGCGATTTGACATTTTTGGTCGAAAATGCACATAAGACTAACACCTGGCGCTCAAATGCCACTCGGATGTCAAAGTTGTCGCAGCGCATTGAAATTTTGCATGCGGGTAGACCTTGACCTGGAGGTCACGTTCCCACCGTTCTTGACCCCAGATCACCTCTGTGAGCGGAGCTATGGGCTCCATTATCCAACTGTAACATTGGCTCCAAAGTGAAAAATGTTTCGTTGAGAATGCTCCATTTGACCTAAGGAGTCGTCCTGCAAAGTCTGAGACTCCTACGGCGATTTGACATTTTTGGTCGAAAATGCACATAAGACTAACACCTGGCGCTCAAATGCCACTCGGATGTCAAAGTTGTCGCAGCGCATTGAAATTTTGCATGCGGGTAGACCTTGACCTGGAGGTCACGTTCCCACCGTTCTTGACCCCAGATCACCTCTGTGAGCGGAGCTATGGGCTCCATTATCCAACTGTAACATTGGCTCCAAAGTGAAAAATGTTTCGTTGAGAATGCTCCATTTGACCTAAGGAGTCGTCCTGCAAAGTCTGAGACTCCTACGGCGATTTGACATTTTTGGTCGAAAATGCACATAAGACTAACACCTGGCGCTCAAATGCCACTCGGATGTCAAAGTTGTCGCAGCGCATTGAAATTTTGCATGCGGGTAGACCTTGACCTGGAGGTCACGTTCCCACCGTTCTTGACCCCAGATCACCTCTGTGAGCGGAGCTATGGGCTCCATTATCCAACTGTAACATTGGCTCCAAAGTGAAAAATGTTTCGTTGAGAATGCTCCATTTGACCTAAGGAGTCGTCCTGCAAAGTCTGAGACTCCTACGGCGATTTGACATTTTTGGTCGAAAATGCACATAAGACTAACACCTGGCGCTCAAATGCCACTCGGATGTCAAAGTTGTCGCAGCGCATTGAAATTTTGCATGCGGGTAGACCTTGACCTGGAGGTCACGTTCCCACCGTTCTTGACCCCAGATCACCTCTGTGAGCGGAGCTATGGGCTCCATTATCCAACTGTAACATTGGCTCCAAAGTGAAAAATGTTTCGTTGAGAATGCTCCATTTGACCTAAGGAGTCGTCCTGCAAAGTCTGAGACTCCTACGGCGATTTGACATTTTTGGTCGAAAATGCACATAAGACTAACACCTGGCGCTCAAATGCCACTCGGATGTCAAAGTTGTCGCAGCGCATTGAAATTTTGCATGCGGGTAGACCTTGACCTGGAGGTCACGTTCCCACCGTTCTTGACCCCAGATCACCTCTGTGAGCGGAGCTATGGGCTCCATTATCCAACTGTAACATTGGCTCCAAAGTGAAAAATGTTTCGTTGAGAATGCTCCATTTGACCTAAGGAGTCGTCCTGCAAAGTCTGAGACTCCTACGGCGATTTGACATTTTTGGTCGAAAATGCACATAAGACTAACACCTGGCGCTCAAATGCCACTCGGATGTCAAAGTTGTCGCAGCGCATTGAAATTTTGCATGCGGGTAGACCTTGACCTGGAGGTCACGTTCCCACCGTTCTTGACCCCAGATCACCTCTGTGAGCGGAGCTATGGGCTCCATTATCCAACTGTAACATTGGCTCCAAAGTGAAAAATGTTTCGTTGAGAATGCTCCATTTGACCTAAGGAGTCGTCCTGCAAAGTCTGAGACTCCTACGGCGATTTGACATTTTTGGTCGAAAATGCACATAAGACTAACACCTGGCGCTCAAATGCCACTCGGATGTCAAAGTTGTCGCAGCGCATTGAAATTTTGCATGCGGGTAGACCTTGACCTGGAGGTCACGTTCCCACCGTTCTTGACCCCAGATCACCTCTGTGAGCGGAGCTATGGGCTCCATTATCCAACTGTAACATTGGCTCCAAAGTGAAAAATGTTTCGTTGAGAATGCTCCATTTGACCTAAGGAGTCGTCCTGCAAAGTCTGAGACTCCTACGGCGATTTGACATTTTTGGTCGAAAATGCACATAAGACTAACACCTGGCGCTCAAATGCCACTCGGATGTCAAAGTTGTCGCAGCGCATTGAAATTTTGCATGCGGGTAGACCTTGACCTGGAGGTCACGTTCCCACCGTTCTTGACCCCAGATCACCTCTGTGAGCGGAGCTATGGGCTCCATTATCCAACTGTAACATTGGCTCCAAAGTGAAAAATGTTTCGTTGAGAATGCTCCATTTGACCTAAGGAGTCGTCCTGCAAAGTCTGAGACTCCTACGGCGATTTGACATTTTTGGTCGAAAATGCACATAAGACTAACACCTGGCGCTCAAATGCCACTCGGATGTCAAAGTTGTCGCAGCGCATTGAAATTTTGCATGCGGGTAGACCTTGACCTGGAGGTCACGTTCCCACCGTTCTTGACCCCAGATCACCTCTGTGAGCGGAGCTATGGGCTCCATTATCCAACTGTAACATTGGCTCCAAAGTGAAAAATGTTTCGTTGAGAATGCTCCATTTGACCTAAGGAGTCGTCCTGCAAAGTCTGAGACTCCTACGGCGATTTGACATTTTTGGTCGAAAATGCACATAAGACTAACACCTGGCGCTCAAATGCCACTCGGATGTCAAAGTTGTCGCAGCGCATTGAAATTTTGCATGCGGGTAGACCTTGACCTGGAGGTCACGTTCCCACCGTTCTTGACCCCAGATCACCTCTGTGAGCGGAGCTATGGGCTCCATTATCCAACTGTAACATTGGCTCCAAAGTGAAAAATGTTTCGTTGAGAATGCTCCATTTGACCTAAGGAGTCGTCCTGCAAAGTCTGAGACTCCTACGGCGATTTGACATTTTTGGTCGAAAATGCACATAAGACTAACACCTGGCGCTCAAATGCCACTCGGATGTCAAAGTTGTCGCAGCGCATTGAAATTTTGCATGCGGGTAGACCTTGACCTGGAGGTCACGTTCCCACCGTTCTTGACCCCAGATCACCTCTGTGAGCGGAGCTATGGGCTCCATTATCCAACTGTAACATTGGCTCCAAAGTGAAAAATGTTTCGTTGAGAATGCTCCATTTGACCTAAGGAGTCGTCCTGCAAAGTCTGAGACTCCTACGGCGATTTGACATTTTTGGTCGAAAATGCACATAAGACTAACACCTGGCGCTCAAATGCCACTCGGATGTCAAAGTTGTCGCAGCGCATTGAAATTTTGCATGCGGGTAGACCTTGACCTGGAGGTCACGTTCCCACCGTTCTTGACCCCAGATCACCTCTGTGAGCGGAGCTATGGGCTCCATTATCCAACTGTAACATTGGCTCCAAAGTGAAAAATGTTTCGTTGAGAATGCTCCATTTGACCTAAGGAGTCGTCCTGCAAAGTCTGAGACTCCTACGGCGATTTGACATTTTTGGTCGAAAATGCACATAAGACTAACACCTGGCGCTCAAATGCCACTCGGATGTCAAAGTTGTCGCAGCGCATTGAAATTTTGCATGCGGGTAGACCTTGACCTGGAGGTCACGTTCCCACCGTTCTTGACCCCAGATCACCTCTGTGAGCGGAGCTATGGGCTCCATTATCCAACTGTAACATTGGCTCCAAAGTGAAAAATGTTTCGTTGAGAATGCTCCATTTGACCTAAGGAGTCGTCCTGCAAAGTCTGAGACTCCTACGGCGATTTGACATTTTTGGTCGAAAATGCACATAAGACTAACACCTGGCGCTCAAATGCCACTCGGATGTCAAAGTTGTCGCAGCGCATTGAAATTTTGCATGCGGGTAGACCTTGACCTGGAGGTCACGTTCCCACCGTTCTTGACCCCAGATCACCTCTGTGAGCGGAGCTATGGGCTCCATTATCCAACTGTAACATTGGCTCCAAAGTGAAAAATGTTTCGTTGAGAATGCTCCATTTGACCTAAGGAGTCGTCCTGCAAAGTCTGAGACTCCTACGGCGATTTGACATTTTTGGTCGAAAATGCACATAAGACTAACACCTGGCGCTCAAATGCCACTCGGATGTCAAAGTTGTCGCAGCGCATTGAAATTTTGCATGCGGGTAGACCTTGACCTGGAGGTCACGTTCCCACCGTTCTTGACCCCAGATCACCTCTGTGAGCGGAGCTATGGGCTCCATTATCCAACTGTAACATTGGCTCCAAAGTGAAAAATGTTTCGTTGAGAATGCTCCATTTGACCTAAGGAGTCGTCCTGCAAAGTCTGAGACTCCTACGGCGATTTGACATTTTTGGTCGAAAATGCACATAAGACTAACACCTGGCGCTCAAATGCCACTCGGATGTCAAAGTTGTCGCAGCGCATTGAAATTTTGCATGCGGGTAGACCTTGACCTGGAGGTCACGTTCCCACCGTTCTTGACCCCAGATCACCTCTGTGAGCGGAGCTATGGGCTCCATTATCCAACTGTAACATTGGCTCCAAAGTGAAAAATGTTTCGTTGAGAATGCTCCATTTGACCTAAGGAGTCGTCCTGCAAAGTCTGAGACTCCTACGGCGATTTGACATTTCTGGTCGAAAATGCACATAAGACTAACACCTGGCGCTCAAATGCCACTCGGATGTCAAAGTTGTCGCAGCGCATTGAAATTTTGCATGCGGGTAGACCTTGACCTGGAGGTCACGTTCCCACCGTTCTTGACCCCAGATCACCTCTGTGAGCGGAGCTATGGGCTCCATTATCCAACTGTAACATTGGCTCCAAAGTGAAAAATGTTTCGTTGAGAATGCTCCATTTGACCTAAGGAGTCGTCCTGCAAAGTCTGAGACTCCTACGGCGATTTGACATTTTTGGTCGAAAATGCACATAAGACTAACACCTGGCGCTCAAATGCCACTCGGATGTCAAAGTTGTCGCAGCGCATTGAAATTTTGCATGCGGGTAGACCTTGACCTGGAGGTCACGTTCCCACCGTTCTTGACCCCAGATCACCTCTGTGAGCGGAGCTATGGGCTCCATTATCCAACTGTAACATTGGCTCCAAAGTGAAAAATGTTTCGTTGAGAATGCTCCATTTGACCTAAGGAGTCGTCCTGCAAAGTCTGAGACTCCTACGGCGATTTGACATTTTTGGTCGAAAATGCACATAAGACTAACACCTGGCGCTCAAATGCCACTCGGATGTCAAAGTTGTCGCAGCGCATTGAAATTTTGCATGCGGGTAGACCTTGACCTGGAGGTCACGTTCCCACCGTTCTTGACCCCAGATCACCTCTGTGAGCGGAGCTATGGGCTCCATTATCCAACTGTAACATTGGCTCCAAAGTGAAAAATGTTTCGTTGAGAATGCTCCATTTGACCTAAGGAGTCGTCCTGCAAAGTCTGAGACTCCTACGGCGATTTGACATTTTTGGTCGAAAATGCACATAAGACTAACACCTGGCGCTCAAATGCCACTCGGATGTCAAAGTTGTCGCAGCGCATTGAAATTTTGCATGCGGGTAGACCTTGACCTGGAGGTCACGTTCCCACCGTTCTTGACCCCAGATCACCTCTGTGAGCGGAGCTATGGGCTCCATTATCCAACTGTAACATTGGCTCCAAAGTGAAAAATGTTTCGTTGAGAATGCTCCATTTGACCTAAGGAGTCGTCCTGCAAAGTCTGAGACTCCTACGGCGATTTGACATTTTTGGTCGAAAATGCACATAAGACTAACACCTGGCGCTCAAATGCCACTCGGATGTCAAAGTTGTCGCAGCGCATTGAAATTTTGCATGCGGGTAGACCTTGACCTGGAGGTCACGTTCCCACCGTTCTTGACCCCAGATCACCTCTGTGAGCGGAGCTATGGGCTCCATTATCCAACTGTAACATTGGCTCCAAAGTGAAAAATGTTTCGTTGAGAATGCTCCATTTGACCTAAGGAGTCGTCCTGCAAAGTCTGAGACTCCTACGGCGATTTGACATTTCTGGTCGAAAATGCACATAAGACTAACACCTGGCGCTCAAATGCCACTCGGATGTCAAAGTTGTCGCAGCGCATTGAAATTTTGCATGCGGGTAGACCTTGACCTGGAGGTCACGTTCCCACCGTTCTTGACCCCAGATCACCTCTGTGAGCGGAGCTATGGGCTCCATTATCCAACTGTAACATTGGCTCCAAAGTGAAAAATGTTTCGTTGAGAATGCTCCATTTGACCTAAGGAGTCGTCCTGCAAAGTCTGAGACTCCTACGGCGATTTGACATTTTTGGTCGAAAATGCACATAAGACTAACACCTGGCGCTCAAATGCCACTCGGATGTCAAAGTTGTCGCAGCGCATTGAAATTTTGCATGCGGGTAGACCTTGACCTGGAGGTCACGTTCCCACCGTTCTTGACCCCAGATCACCTCTGTGAGCGGAGCTATGGGCTCCATTATCCAACTGTAACATTGGCTCCAAAGTGAAAAATGTTTCGTTGAGAATGCTCCATTTGACCTAAGGAGTCGTCCTGCAAAGTCTGAGACTCCTACGGCGATTTGACATTTTTGGTCGAAAATGCACATAAGACTAACACCTGGCGCTCAAATGCCACTCGGATGTCAAAGTTGTCGCAGCGCATTGAAATTTTGCATGCGGGTAGACCTTGACCTGGAGGTCACGTTCCCACCGTTCTTGACCCCAGATCACCTCTGTGAGCGGAGCTATGGGCTCCATTATCCAACTGTAACATTGGCTCCAAAGTGAAAAATGTTTCGTTGAGAATGCTCCATTTGACCTAAGGAGTCGTCCTGCAAAGTCTGAGACTCCTACGGCGATTTGACATTTTTGGTCGAAAATGCACATAAGACTAACACCTGGCGCTCAAATGCCACTCGGATGTCAAAGTTGTCGCAGCGCATTGAAATTTTGCATGCGGGTAGACCTTGACCTGGAGGTCACGTTCCCACCGTTCTTGACCCCAGATCACCTCTGTGAGCGGAGCTATGGGCTCCATTATCCAACTGTAACATTGGCTCCAAAGTGAAAAATGTTTCGTTGAGAATGCTCCATTTGACCTAAGGAGTCGTCCTGCAAAGTCTGAGACTCCTACGGCGATTTGACATTTCTGGTCGAAAATGCACATAAGACTAACACCTGGCGCTCAAATGCCACTCGGATGTCAAAGTTGTCGCAGCGCATTGAAATTTTGCATGCGGGTAGACCTTGACCTGGAGGTCACGTTCCCACCGTTCTTGACCCCAGATCACCTCTGTGAGCGGAGCTATGGGCTCCATTATCCAACTGTAACATTGGCTCCAAAGTGAAAAATGTTTCGTTGAGAATGCTCCATTTGACCTAAGGAGTCGTCCTGCAAAGTCTGAGACTCCTACGGCGATTTGACATTTCTGGTCGAAAATGCACATAAGACTAACACCTGGCGCTCAAATGCCACTCGGATGTCAAAGTTGTCGCAGCGCATTGAAATTTTGCATGCGGGTAGACCTTGACCTGGAGGTCACGTTCCCACCGTTCTTGACCCCAGATCACCTCTGTGAGCGGAGCTATGGGCTCCATTATCCAACTGTAACATTGGCTCCAAAGTGAAAAATGTTTCGTTGAGAATGCTCCATTTGACCTAAGGAGTCGTCCTGCAAAGTCTGAGACTCCTACGGCGATTTGACATTTTTGGTCGAAAATGCACATAAGACTAACACCTGGCGCTCAAATGCCACTCGGATGTCAAAGTTGTCGCAGCGCATTGAAATTTTGCATGCGGGTAGACCTTGACCTGGAGGTCACGTTCCCACCGTTCTTGACCCCAGATCACCTCTGTGAGCGGAGCTATGGGCTCCATTATCCAACTGTAACATTGGCTCCAAAGTGAAAAATGTTTCGTTGAGAATGCTCCATTTGACCTAAGGAGTCGTCCTGCAAAGTCTGAGACTCCTACGGCGATTTGACATTTTTGGTCGAAAATGCACATAAGACTAACACCTGGCGCTCAAATGCCACTCGGATGTCAAAGTTGTCGCAGCGCATTGAAATTTTGCATGCGGGTAGACCTTGACCTGGAGGTCACGTTCCCACCGTTCTTGACCCCAGATCACCTCTGTGAGCGGAGCTATGGGCTCCATTATCCAACTGTAACATTGGCTCCAAAGTGAAAAATGTTTCGTTGAGAATGCTCCATTTGACCTAAGGAGTCGTCCTGCAAAGTCTGAGACTCCTACGGCGATTTGACATTTTTGGTCGAAAATGCACATAAGACTAACACCTGGCGCTCAAATGCCACTCGGATGTCAAAGTTGTCGCAGCGCATTGAAATTTTGCATGCGGGTAGACCTTGACCTGGAGGTCACGTTCCCACCGTTCTTGACCCCAGATCACCTCTGTGAGCGGAGCTATGGGCTCCATTATCCAACTGTAACATTGGCTCCAAAGTGAAAAATGTTTCGTTGAGAATGCTCCATTTGACCTAAGGAGTCGTCCTGCAAAGTCTGAGACTCCTACGGCGATTTGACATTTTTGGTCGAAAATGCACATAAGACTAACACCTGGCGCTCAAATGCCACTCGGATGTCAAAGTTGTCGCAGCGCATTGAAATTTTGCATGCGGGTAGACCTTGACCTGGAGGTCACGTTCCCACCGTTCTTGACCCCAGATCACCTCTGTGAGCGGAGCTATGGGCTCCATTATCCAACTGTAACATTGGCTCCAAAGTGAAAAATGTTTCGTTGAGAATGCTCCATTTGACCTAAGGAGTCGTCCTGCAAAGTCTGAGACTCCTACGGCGATTTGACATTTTTGGTCGAAAATGCACATAAGACTAACACCTGGCGCTCAAATGCCACTCGGATGTCAAAGTTGTCGCAGCGCATTGAAATTTTGCATGCGGGTAGACCTTGACCTGGAGGTCACGTTCCCACCGTTCTTGACCCCAGATCACCTCTGTGAGCGGAGCTATGGGCTCCATTATCCAACTGTAACATTGGCTCCAAAGTGAAAAATGTTTCGTTGAGAATGCTCCATTTGACCTAAGGAGTCGTCCTGCAAAGTCTGAGACTCCTACGGCGATTTGACATTTTTGGTCGAAAATGCACATAAGACTAACACCTGGCGCTCAAATGCCACTCGGATGTCAAAGTTGTCGCAGCGCATTGAAATTTTGCATGCGGGTAGACCTTGACCTGGAGGTCACGTTCCCACCGTTCTTGACCCCAGATCACCTCTGTGAGCGGAGCTATGGGCTCCATTATCCAACTGTAACATTGGCTCCAAAGTGAAAAATGTTTCGTTGAGAATGCTCCATTTGACCTAAGGAGTCGTCCTGCAAAGTCTGAGACTCCTACGGCGATTTGACATTTTTGGTCGAAAATGCACATAAGACTAACACCTGGCGCTCAAATGCCACTCGGATGTCAAAGTTGTCGCAGCGCATTGAAATTTTGCATGCGGGTAGACCTTGACCTGGAGGTCACGTTCCCACCGTTCTTGACCCCAGATCACCTCTGTGAGCGGAGCTATGGGCTCCATTATCCAACTGTAACATTGGCTCCAAAGTGAAAAATGTTTCGTTGAGAATGCTCCATTTGACCTAAGGAGTCGTCCTGCAAAGTCTGAGACTCCTACGGCGATTTGACATTTTTGGTCGAAAATGCACATAAGACTAACACCTGGCGCTCAAATGCCACTCGGATGTCAAAGTTGTCGCAGCGCATTGAAATTTTGCATGCGGGTAGACCTTGACCTGGAGGTCACGTTCCCACCGTTCTTGACCCCAGATCACCTCTGTGAGCGGAGCTATGGGCTCCATTATCCAACTGTAACATTGGCTCCAAAGTGAAAAATGTTTCGTTGAGAATGCTCCATTTGACCTAAGGAGTCGTCCTGCAAAGTCTGAGACTCCTACGGCGATTTGACATTTTTGGTCGAAAATGCACATAAGACTAACACCTGGCGCTCAAATGCCACTCGGATGTCAAAGTTGTCGCAGCGCATTGAAATTTTGCATGCGGGTAGACCTTGACCTGGAGGTCACGTTCCCACCGTTCTTGACCCCAGATCACCTCTGTGAGCGGAGCTATGGGCTCCATTATCCAACTGTAACATTGGCTCCAAAGTGAAAAATGTTTCGTTGAGAATGCTCCATTTGACCTAAGGAGTCGTCCTGCAAAGTCTGAGACTCCTACGGCGATTTGACATTTTTGGTCGAAAATGCACATAAGACTAACACCTGGCGCTCAAATGCCACTCGGATGTCAAAGTTGTCGCAGCGCATTGAAATTTTGCATGCGGGTAGACCTTGACCTGGAGGTCACGTTCCCACCGTTCTTGACCCCAGATCACCTCTGTGAGCGGAGCTATGGGCTCCATTATCCAACTGTAACATTGGCTCCAAAGTGAAAAATGTTTCGTTGAGAATGCTCCATTTGACCTAAGGAGTCGTCCTGCAAAGTCTGAGACTCCTACGGCGATTTGACATTTTTGGTCGAAAATGCACATAAGACTAACACCTGGCGCTCAAATGCCACTCGGATGTCAAAGTTGTCGCAGCGCATTGAAATTTTGCATGCGGGTAGACCTTGACCTGGAGGTCACGTTCCCACCGTTCTTGACCCCAGATCACCTCTGTGAGCGGAGCTATGGGCTCCATTATCCAACTGTAACATTGGCTCCAAAGTGAAAAATGTTTCGTTGAGAATGCTCCATTTGACCTAAGGAGTCGTCCTGCAAAGTCTGAGACTCCTACGGCGATTTGACATTTTTGGTCGAAAATGCACATAAGACTAACACCTGGCGCTCAAATGCCACTCGGATGTCAAAGTTGTCGCAGCGCATTGAAATTTTGCATGCGGGTAGACCTTGACCTGGAGGTCACGTTCCCACCGTTCTTGACCCCAGATCACCTCTGTGAGCGGAGCTATGGGCTCCATTATCCAACTGTAACATTGGCTCCAAAGTGAAAAATGTTTCGTTGAGAATGCTCCATTTGACCTAAGGAGTCGTCCTGCAAAGTCTGAGACTCCTACGGCGATTTGACATTTTTGGTCGAAAATGCACATAAGACTAACACCTGGCGCTCAAATGCCACTCGGATGTCAAAGTTGTCGCAGCGCATTGAAATTTTGCATGCGGGTAGACCTTGACCTGGAGGTCACGTTCCCACCGTTCTTGACCCCAGATCACCTCTGTGAGCGGAGCTATGGGCTCCATTATCCAACTGTAACATTGGCTCCAAAGTGAAAAATGTTTCGTTGAGAATGCTCCATTTGACCTAAGGAGTCGTCCTGCAAAGTCTGAGACTCCTACGGCGATTTGACATTTTTGGTCGAAAATGCACATAAGACTAACACCTGGCGCTCAAATGCCACTCGGATGTCAAAGTTGTCGCAGCGCATTGAAATTTTGCATGCGGGTAGACCTTGACCTGGAGGTCACGTTCCCACCGTTCTTGACCCCAGATCACCTCTGTGAGCGGAGCTATGGGCTCCATTATCCAACTGTAACATTGGCTCCAAAGTGAAAAATGTTTCGTTGAGAATGCTCCATTTGACCTAAGGAGTCGTCCTGCAAAGTCTGAGACTCCTACGGCGATTTGACATTTTTGGTCGAAAATGCACATAAGACTAACACCTGGCGCTCAAATGCCACTCGGATGTCAAAGTTGTCGCAGCGCATTGAAATTTTGCATGCGGGTAGACCTTGACCTGGAGGTCACGTTCCCACCGTTCTTGACCCCAGATCACCTCTGTGAGCGGAGCTATGGGCTCCATTATCCAACTGTAACATTGGCTCCAAAGTGAAAAATGTTTCGTTGAGAATGCTCCATTTGACCTAAGGAGTCGTCCTGCAAAGTCTGAGACTCCTACGGCGATTTGACATTTTTGGTCGAAAATGCACATAAGACTAACACCTGGCGCTCAAATGCCACTCGGATGTCAAAGTTGTCGCAGCGCATTGAAATTTTGCATGCGGGTAGACCTTGACCTGGAGGTCACGTTCCCACCGTTCTTGACCCCAGATCACCTCTGTGAGCGGAGCTATGGGCTCCATTATCCAACTGTAACATTGGCTCCAAAGTGAAAAATGTTTCGTTGAGAATGCTCCATTTGACCTAAGGAGTCGTCCTGCAAAGTCTGAGACTCCTACGGCGATTTGACATTTTTGGTCGAAAATGCACATAAGACTAACACCTGGCGCTCAAATGCCACTCGGATGTCAAAGTTGTCGCAGCGCATTGAAATTTTGCATGCGGGTAGACCTTGACCTGGAGGTCACGTTCCCACCGTTCTTGACCCCAGATCACCTCTGTGAGCGGAGCTATGGGCTCCATTATCCAACTGTAACATTGGCTCCAAAGTGAAAAATGTTTCGTTGAGAATGCTCCATTTGACCTAAGGAGTCGTCCTGCAAAGTCTGAGACTCCTACGGCGATTTGACATTTTTGGTCGAAAATGCACATAAGACTAACACCTGGCGCTCAAATGCCACTCGGATGTCAAAGTTGTCGCAGCGCATTGAAATTTTGCATGCGGGTAGACCTTGACCTGGAGGTCACGTTCCCACCGTTCTTGACCCCAGATCACCTCTGTGAGCGGAGCTATGGGCTCCATTATCCAACTGTAACATTGGCTCCAAAGTGAAAAATGTTTCGTTGAGAATGCTCCATTTGACCTAAGGAGTCGTCCTGCAAAGTCTGAGACTCCTACGGCGATTTGACATTTTTGGTCGAAAATGCACATAAGACTAACACCTGGCGCTCAAATGCCACTCGGATGTCAAAGTTGTCGCAGCGCATTGAAATTTTGCATGCGGGTAGACCTTGACCTGGAGGTCACGTTCCCACCGTTCTTGACCCCAGATCACCTCTGTGAGCGGAGCTATGGGCTCCATTATCCAACTGTAACATTGGCTCCAAAGTGAAAAATGTTTCGTTGAGAATGCTCCATTTGACCTAAGGAGTCGTCCTGCAAAGTCTGAGACTCCTACGGCGATTTGACATTTTTGGTCGAAAATGCACATAAGACTAACACCTGGCGCTCAAATGCCACTCGGATGTCAAAGTTGTCGCAGCGCATTGAAATTTTGCATGCGGGTAGACCTTGACCTGGAGGTCACGTTCCCACCGTTCTTGACCCCAGATCACCTCTGTGAGCGGAGCTATGGGCTCCATTATCCAACTGTAACATTGGCTCCAAAGTGAAAAATGTTTCGTTGAGAATGCTCCATTTGACCTAAGGAGTCGTCCTGCAAAGTCTGAGACTCCTACGGCGATTTGACATTTTTGGTCGAAAATGCACATAAGACTAACACCTGGCGCTCAAATGCCACTCGGATGTCAAAGTTGTCGCAGCGCATTGAAATTTTGCATGCGGGTAGACCTTGACCTGGAGGTCACGTTCCCACCGTTCTTGACCCCAGATCACCTCTGTGAGCGGAGCTATGGGCTCCATTATCCAACTGTAACATTGGCTCCAAAGTGAAAAATGTTTCGTTGAGAATGCTCCATTTGACCTAAGGAGTCGTCCTGCAAAGTCTGAGACTCCTACGGCGATTTGACATTTTTGGTCGAAAATGCACATAAGACTAACACCTGGCGCTCAAATGCCACTCGGATGTCAAAGTTGTCGCAGCGCATTGAAATTTTGCATGCGGGTAGACCTTGACCTGGAGGTCACGTTCCCACCGTTCTTGACCCCAGATCACCTCTGTGAGCGGAGCTATGGGCTCCATTATCCAACTGTAACATTGGCTCCAAAGTGAAAAATGTTTCGTTGAGAATGCTCCATTTGACCTAAGGAGTCGTCCTGCAAAGTCTGAGACTCCTACGGCGATTTGACATTTTTGGTCGAAAATGCACATAAGACTAACACCTGGCGCTCAAATGCCACTCGGATGTCAAAGTTGTCGCAGCGCATTGAAATTTTGCATGCGGGTAGACCTTGACCTGGAGGTCACGTTCCCACCGTTCTTGACCCCAGATCACCTCTGTGAGCGGAGCTATGGGCTCCATTATCCAACTGTAACATTGGCTCCAAAGTGAAAAATGTTTCGTTGAGAATGCTCCATTTGACCTAAGGAGTCGTCCTGCAAAGTCTGAGACTCCTACGGCGATTTGACATTTTTGGTCGAAAATGCACATAAGACTAACACCTGGCGCTCAAATGCCACTCGGATGTCAAAGTTGTCGCAGCGCATTGAAATTTTGCATGCGGGTAGACCTTGACCTGGAGGTCACGTTCCCACCGTTCTTGACCCCAGATCACCTCTGTGAGCGGAGCTATGGGCTCCATTATCCAACTGTAACATTGGCTCCAAAGTGAAAAATGTTTCGTTGAGAATGCTCCATTTGACCTAAGGAGTCGTCCTGCAAAGTCTGAGACTCCTACGGCGATTTGACATTTTTGGTCGAAAATGCACATAAGACTAACACCTGGCGCTCAAATGCCACTCGGATGTCAAAGTTGTCGCAGCGCATTGAAATTTTGCATGCGGGTAGACCTTGACCTGGAGGTCACGTTCCCACCGTTCTTGACCCCAGATCACCTCTGTGAGCGGAGCTATGGGCTCCATTATCCAACTGTAACATTGGCTCCAAAGTGAAAAATGTTTCGTTGAGAATGCTCCATTTGACCTAAGGAGTCGTCCTGCAAAGTCTGAGACTCCTACGGCGATTTGACATTTTTGGTCGAAAATGCACATAAGACTAACACCTGGCGCTCAAATGCCACTCGGATGTCAAAGTTGTCGCAGCGCATTGAAATTTTGCATGCGGGTAGACCTTGACCTGGAGGTCACGTTCCCACCGTTCTTGACCCCAGATCACCTCTGTGAGCGGAGCTATGGGCTCCATTATCCAACTGTAACATTGGCTCCAAAGTGAAAAATGTTTCGTTGAGAATGCTCCATTTGACCTAAGGAGTCGTCCTGCAAAGTCTGAGACTCCTACGGCGATTTGACATTTTTGGTCGAAAATGCACATAAGACTAACACCTGGCGCTCAAATGCCACTCGGATGTCAAAGTTGTCGCAGCGCATTGAAATTTTGCATGCGGGTAGACCTTGACCTGGAGGTCACGTTCCCACCGTTCTTGACCCCAGATCACCTCTGTGAGCGGAGCTATGGGCTCCATTATCCAACTGTAACATTGGCTCCAAAGTGAAAAATGTTTCGTTGAGAATGCTCCATTTGACCTAAGGAGTCGTCCTGCAAAGTCTGAGACTCCTACGGCGATTTGACATTTTTGGTCGAAAATGCACATAAGACTAACACCTGGCGCTCAAATGCCACTCGGATGTCAAAGTTGTCGCAGCGCATTGAAATTTTGCATGCGGGTAGACCTTGACCTGGAGGTCACGTTCCCACCGTTCTTGACCCCAGATCACCTCTGTGAGCGGAGCTATGGGCTCCATTATCCAACTGTAACATTGGCTCCAAAGTGAAAAATGTTTCGTTGAGAATGCTCCATTTGACCTAAGGAGTCGTCCTGCAAAGTCTGAGACTCCTACGGCGATTTGACATTTTTGGTCGAAAATGCACATAAGACTAACACCTGGCGCTCAAATGCCACTCGGATGTCAAAGTTGTCGCAGCGCATTGAAATTTTGCATGCGGGTAGACCTTGACCTGGAGGTCACGTTCCCACCGTTCTTGACCCCAGATCACCTCTGTGAGCGGAGCTATGGGCTCCATTATCCAACTGTAACATTGGCTCCAAAGTGAAAAATGTTTCGTTGAGAATGCTCCATTTGACCTAAGGAGTCGTCCTGCAAAGTCTGAGACTCCTACGGCGATTTGACATTTTTGGTCGAAAATGCACATAAGACTAACACCTGGCGCTCAAATGCCACTCGGATGTCAAAGTTGTCGCAGCGCATTGAAATTTTGCATGCGGGTAGACCTTGACCTGGAGGTCACGTTCCCACCGTTCTTGACCCCAGATCACCTCTGTGAGCGGAGCTATGGGCTCCATTATCCAACTGTAACATTGGCTCCAAAGTGAAAAATGTTTCGTTGAGAATGCTCCATTTGACCTAAGGAGTCGTCCTGCAAAGTCTGAGACTCCTACGGCGATTTGACATTTTTGGTCGAAAATGCACATAAGACTAACACCTGGCGCTCAAATGCCACTCGGATGTCAAAGTTGTCGCAGCGCATTGAAATTTTGCATGCGGGTAGACCTTGACCTGGAGGTCACGTTCCCACCGTTCTTGACCCCAGATCACCTCTGTGAGCGGAGCTATGGGCTCCATTATCCAACTGTAACATTGGCTCCAAAGTGAAAAATGTTTCGTTGAGAATGCTCCATTTGACCTAAGGAGTCGTCCTGCAAAGTCTGAGACTCCTACGGCGATTTGACATTTTTGGTCGAAAATGCACATAAGACTAACACCTGGCGCTCAAATGCCACTCGGATGTCAAAGTTGTCGCAGCGCATTGAAATTTTGCATGCGGGTAGACCTTGACCTGGAGGTCACGTTCCCACCGTTCTTGACCCCAGATCACCTCTGTGAGCGGAGCTATGGGCTCCATTATCCAACTGTAACATTGGCTCCAAAGTGAAAAATGTTTCGTTGAGAATGCTCCATTTGACCTAAGGAGTCGTCCTGCAAAGTCTGAGACTCCTACGGCGATTTGACATTTTTGGTCGAAAATGCACATAAGACTAACACCTGGCGCTCAAATGCCACTCGGATGTCAAAGTTGTCGCAGCGCATTGAAATTTTGCATGCGGGTAGACCTTGACCTGGAGGTCACGTTCCCACCGTTCTTGACCCCAGATCACCTCTGTGAGCGGAGCTATGGGCTCCATTATCCAACTGTAACATTGGCTCCAAAGTGAAAAATGTTTCGTTGAGAATGCTCCATTTGACCTAAGGAGTCGTCCTGCAAAGTCTGAGACTCCTACGGCGATTTGACATTTTTGGTCGAAAATGCACATAAGACTAACACCTGGCGCTCAAATGCCACTCGGATGTCAAAGTTGTCGCAGCGCATTGAAATTTTGCATGCGGGTAGACCTTGACCTGGAGGTCACGTTCCCACCGTTCTTGACCCCAGATCACCTCTGTGAGCGGAGCTATGGGCTCCATTATCCAACTGTAACATTGGCTCCAAAGTGAAAAATGTTTCGTTGAGAATGCTCCATTTGACCTAAGGAGTCGTCCTGCAAAGTCTGAGACTCCTACGGCGATTTGACATTTTTGGTCGAAAATGCACATAAGACTAACACCTGGCGCTCAAATGCCACTCGGATGTCAAAGTTGTCGCAGCGCATTGAAATTTTGCATGCGGGTAGACCTTGACCTGGAGGTCACGTTCCCACCGTTCTTGACCCCAGATCACCTCTGTGAGCGGAGCTATGGGCTCCATTATCCAACTGTAACATTGGCTCCAAAGTGAAAAATGTTTCGTTGAGAATGCTCCATTTGACCTAAGGAGTCGTCCTGCAAAGTCTGAGACTCCTACGGCGATTTGACATTTTTGGTCGAAAATGCACATAAGACTAACACCTGGCGCTCAAATGCCACTCGGATGTCAAAGTTGTCGCAGCGCATTGAAATTTTGCATGCGGGTAGACCTTGACCTGGAGGTCACGTTCCCACCGTTCTTGACCCCAGATCACCTCTGTGAGCGGAGCTATGGGCTCCATTATCCAACTGTAACATTGGCTCCAAAGTGAAAAATGTTTCGTTGAGAATGCTCCATTTGACCTAAGGAGTCGTCCTGCAAAGTCTGAGACTCCTACGGCGATTTGACATTTTTGGTCGAAAATGCACATAAGACTAACACCTGGCGCTCAAATGCCACTCGGATGTCAAAGTTGTCGCAGCGCATTGAAATTTTGCATGCGGGTAGACCTTGACCTGGAGGTCACGTTCCCACCGTTCTTGACCCCAGATCACCTCTGTGAGCGGAGCTATGGGCTCCATTATCCAACTGTAACATTGGCTCCAAAGTGAAAAATGTTTCGTTGAGAATGCTCCATTTGACCTAAGGAGTCGTCCTGCAAAGTCTGAGACTCCTACGGCGATTTGACATTTTTGGTCGAAAATGCACATAAGACTAACACCTGGCGCTCAAATGCCACTCGGATGTCAAAGTTGTCGCAGCGCATTGAAATTTTGCATGCGGGTAGACCTTGACCTGGAGGTCACGTTCCCACCGTTCTTGACCCCAGATCACCTCTGTGAGCGGAGCTATGGGCTCCATTATCCAACTGTAACATTGGCTCCAAAGTGAAAAATGTTTCGTTGAGAATGCTCCATTTGACCTAAGGAGTCGTCCTGCAAAGTCTGAGACTCCTACGGCGATTTGACATTTTTGGTCGAAAATGCACATAAGACTAACACCTGGCGCTCAAATGCCACTCGGATGTCAAAGTTGTCGCAGCGCATTGAAATTTTGCATGCGGGTAGACCTTGACCTGGAGGTCACGTTCCCACCGTTCTTGACCCCAGATCACCTCTGTGAGCGGAGCTATGGGCTCCATTATCCAACTGTAACATTGGCTCCAAAGTGAAAAATGTTTCGTTGAGAATGCTCCATTTGACCTAAGGAGTCGTCCTGCAAAGTCTGAGACTCCTACGGCGATTTGACATTTTTGGTCGAAAATGCACATAAGACTAACACCTGGCGCTCAAATGCCACTCGGATGTCAAAGTTGTCGCAGCGCATTGAAATTTTGCATGCGGGTAGACCTTGACCTGGAGGTCACGTTCCCACCGTTCTTGACCCCAGATCACCTCTGTGAGCGGAGCTATGGGCTCCATTATCCAACTGTAACATTGGCTCCAAAGTGAAAAATGTTTCGTTGAGAATGCTCCATTTGACCTAAGGAGTCGTCCTGCAAAGTCTGAGACTCCTACGGCGATTTGACATTTTTGGTCGAAAATGCACATAAGACTAACACCTGGCGCTCAAATGCCACTCGGATGTCAAAGTTGTCGCAGCGCATTGAAATTTTGCATGCGGGTAGACCTTGACCTGGAGGTCACGTTCCCACCGTTCTTGACCCCAGATCACCTCTGTGAGCGGAGCTATGGGCTCCATTATCCAACTGTAACATTGGCTCCAAAGTGAAAAATGTTTCGTTGAGAATGCTCCATTTGACCTAAGGAGTCGTCCTGCAAAGTCTGAGACTCCTACGGCGATTTGACATTTTTGGTCGAAAATGCACATAAGACTAACACCTGGCGCTCAAATGCCACTCGGATGTCAAAGTTGTCGCAGCGCATTGAAATTTTGCATGCGGGTAGACCTTGACCTGGAGGTCACGTTCCCACCGTTCTTGACCCCAGATCACCTCTGTGAGCGGAGCTATGGGCTCCATTATCCAACTGTAACATTGGCTCCAAAGTGAAAAATGTTTCGTTGAGAATGCTCCATTTGACCTAAGGAGTCGTCCTGCAAAGTCTGAGACTCCTACGGCGATTTGACATTTTTGGTCGAAAATGCACATAAGACTAACACCTGGCGCTAAATGCCACTCGGATGTCAAAGTTGTCGCAGCGCATTGAAATTTTGCATGCGGGTAGACCTTGACCTGGAGGTCACGTTCCCACCGTTCTTGACCCCAGATCACCTCTGTGAGCGGAGCTATGGGCTCCATTATCCAACTGTAACATTGGCTCCAAAGTGAAAAATGTTTCGTTGAGAATGCTCCATTTGACCTAAGGAGTCGTCCTGCAAAGTCTGAGACTCCTACGGCGATTTGACATTTTTGGTCGAAAATGCACATAAGACTAACACCTGGCGCTCAAATGCCACTCGGATGTCAAAGTTGTCGCAGCGCATTGAAATTTTGCATGCGGGTAGACCTTGACCTGGAGGTCACGTTCCCACCGTTCTTGACCCCAGATCACCTCTGTGAGCGGAGCTATGGGCTCCATTATCCAACTGTAACATTGGCTCCAAAGTGAAAAATGTTTCGTTGAGAATGCTCCATTTGACCTAAGGAGTCGTCCTGCAAAGTCTGAGACTCCTACGGCGATTTGACATTTTTGGTCGAAAATGCACATAAGACTAACACCTGGCGCTCAAATGCCACTCGGATGTCAAAGTTGTCGCAGCGCATTGAAATTTTGCATGCGGGTAGACCTTGACCTGGAGGTCACGTTCCCACCGTTCTTGACCCCAGATCACCTCTGTGAGCGGAGCTATGGGCTCCATTATCCAACTGTAACATTGGCTCCAAAGTGAAAAATGTTTCGTTGAGAATGCTCCATTTGACCTAAGGAGTCGTCCTGCAAAGTCTGAGACTCCTACGGCGATTTGACATTTTTGGTCGAAAATGCACATAAGACTAACACCTGGCGCTCAAATGCCACTCGGATGTCAAAGTTGTCGCAGCGCATTGAAATTTTGCATGCGGGTAGACCTTGACCTGGAGGTCACGTTCCCACCGTTCTTGACCCCAGATCACCTCTGTGAGCGGAGCTATGGGCTCCATTATCCAACTGTAACATTGGCTCCAAAGTGAAAAATGTTTCGTTGAGAATGCTCCATTTGACCTAAGGAGTCGTCCTGCAAAGTCTGAGACTCCTACGGCGATTTGACATTTTTGGTCGAAAATGCACATAAGACTAACACCTGGCGCTCAAATGCCACTCGGATGTCAAAGTTGTCGCAGCGCATTGAAATTTTGCATGCGGGTAGACCTTGACCTGGAGGTCACGTTCCCACCGTTCTTGACCCCAGATCACCTCTGTGAGCGGAGCTATGGGCTCCATTATCCAACTGTAACATTGGCTCCAAAGTGAAAAATGTTTCGTTGAGAATGCTCCATTTGACCTAAGGAGTCGTCCTGCAAAGTCTGAGACTCCTACGGCGATTTGACATTTTTGGTCGAAAATGCACATAAGACTAACACCTGGCGCTCAAATGCCACTCGGATGTCAAAGTTGTCGCAGCGCATTGAAATTTTGCATGCGGGTAGACCTTGACCTGGAGGTCACGTTCCCACCGTTCTTGACCCCAGATCACCTCTGTGAGCGGAGCTATGGGCTCCATTATCCAACTGTAACATTGGCTCCAAAGTGAAAAATGTTTCGTTGAGAATGCTCCATTTGACCTAAGGAGTCGTCCTGCAAAGTCTGAGACTCCTACGGCGATTTGACATTTTTGGTCGAAAATGCACATAAGACTAACACCTGGCGCTCAAATGCCACTCGGATGTCAAAGTTGTCGCAGCGCATTGAAATTTTGCATGCGGGTAGACCTTGACCTGGAGGTCACGTTCCCACCGTTCTTGACCCCAGATCACCTCTGTGAGCGGAGCTATGGGCTCCATTATCCAACTGTAACATTGGCTCCAAAGTGAAAAATGTTTCGTTGAGAATGCTCCATTTGACCTAAGGAGTCGTCCTGCAAAGTCTGAGACTCCTACGGCGATTTGACATTTTTGGTCGAAAATGCACATAAGACTAACACCTGGCGCTCAAATGCCACTCGGATGTCAAAGTTGTCGCAGCGCATTGAAATTTTGCATGCGGGTAAGACCTTGACCTGGAGGTCACGTTCCCACCGTTCTTGACCCCAGATCACCTCTGTGAGCGGAGCTATGGGCTCCATTATCCAACTGTAACATTGGCTCCAAAGTGAAAAATGTTTCGTTGAGAATGCTCCATTTGACCTAAGGAGTCGTCCTGCAAAGTCTGAGACTCCTACGGCGATTTGACATTTTTGGTCGAAAATGCACATAAGACTAACACCTGGCGCTCAAATGCCACTCGGATGTCAAAGTTGTCGCAGCGCATTGAAATTTTGCATGCGGGTAGACCTTGACCTGGAGGTCACGTTCCCACCGTTCTTGACCCCAGATCACCTCTGTGAGCGGAGCTATGGGCTCCATTATCCAACTGTAACATTGGCTCCAAAGTGAAAAATGTTTCGTTGAGAATGCTCCATTTGACCTAAGGAGTCGTCCTGCAAAGTCTGAGACTCCTACGGCGATTTGACATTTTTGGTCGAAAATGCACATAAGACTAACACCTGGCGCTCAAATGCCACTCGGATGTCAAAGTTGTCGCAGCGCATTGAAATTTTGCATGCGGGTAGACCTTGACCTGGAGGTCACGTTCCCACCGTTCTTGACCCCAGATCACCTCTGTGAGCGGAGCTATGGGCTCCATTATCCAACTGTAACATTGGCTCCAAAGTGAAAAATGTTTCGTTGAGAATGCTCCATTTGACCTAAGGAGTCGTCCTGCAAAGTCTGAGACTCCTACGGCGATTTGACATTTTTGGTCGAAAATGCACATAAGACTAACACCTGGCGCTCAAATGCCACTCGGATGTCAAAGTTGTCGCAGCGCATTGAAATTTTGCATGCGGGTAGACCTTGACCTGGAGGTCACGTTCCCACCGTTCTTGACCCCAGATCACCTCTGTGAGCGGAGCTATGGGCTCCATTATCCAACTGTAACATTGGCTCCAAAGTGAAAAATGTTTCGTTGAGAATGCTCCATTTGACCTAAGGAGTCGTCCTGCAAAGTCTGAGACTCCTACGGCGATTTGACATTTTTGGTCGAAAATGCACATAAGACTAACACCTGGCGCTCAAATGCCACTCGGATGTCAAAGTTGTCGCAGCGCATTGAAATTTTGCATGCGGGTAGACCTTGACCTGGAGGTCACGTTCCCACCGTTCTTGACCCCAGATCACCTCTGTGAGCGGAGCTATGGGCTCCATTATCCAACTGTAACATTGGCTCCAAAGTGAAAAATGTTTCGTTGAGAATGCTCCATTTGACCTAAGGAGTCGTCCTGCAAAGTCTGAGACTCCTACGGCGATTTGACATTTTTGGTCGAAAATGCACATAAGACTAACACCTGGCGCTCAAATGCCACTCGGATGTCAAAGTTGTCGCAGCGCATTGAAATTTTGCATGCGGGTAGACCTTGACCTGGAGGTCACGTTCCCACCGTTCTTGACCCCAGATCACCTCTGTGAGCGGAGCTATGGGCTCCATTATCCAACTGTAACATTGGCTCCAAAGTGAAAAATGTTTCGTTGAGAATGCTCCATTTGACCTAAGGAGTCGTCCTGCAAAGTCTGAGACTCCTACGGCGATTTGACATTTTTGGTCGAAAATGCACATAAGACTAACACCTGGCGCTCAAATGCCACTCGGATGTCAAAGTTGTCGCAGCGCATTGAAATTTTGCATGCGGGTAGACCTTGACCTGGAGGTCACGTTCCCACCGTTCTTGACCCCAGATCACCTCTGTGAGCGGAGCTATGGGCTCCATTATCCAACTGTAACATTGGCTCCAAAGTGAAAAATGTTTCGTTGAGAATGCTCCATTTGACCTAAGGAGTCGTCCTGCAAAGTCTGAGACTCCTACGGCGATTTGACATTTTTGGTCGAAAATGCACATAAGACTAACACCTGGCGCTCAAATGCCACTCGGATGTCAAAGTTGTCGCAGCGCATTGAAATTTTGCATGCGGGTAGACCTTGACCTGGAGGTCACGTTCCCACCGTTCTTGACCCCAGATCACCTCTGTGAGCGGAGCTATGGGCTCCATTATCCAACTGTAACATTGGCTCCAAAGTGAAAAATGTTTCGTTGAGAATGCTCCATTTGACCTAAGGAGTCGTCCTGCAAAGTCTGAGACTCCTACGGCGATTTGACATTTTTGGTCGAAAATGCACATAAGACTAACACCTGGCGCTCAAATGCCACTCGGATGTCAAAGTTGTCGCAGCGCATTGAAATTTTGCATGCGGGTAGACCTTGACCTGGAGGTCACGTTCCCACCGTTCTTGACCCCAGATCACCTCTGTGAGCGGAGCTATGGGCTCCATTATCCAACTGTAACATTGGCTCCAAAGTGAAAAATGTTTCGTTGAGAATGCTCCATTTGACCTAAGGAGTCGTCCTGCAAAGTCTGAGACTCCTACGGCGATTTGACATTTTTGGTCGAAAATGCACATAAGACTAACACCTGGCGCTCAAATGCCACTCGGATGTCAAAGTTGTCGCAGCGCATTGAAATTTTGCATGCGGGTAGACCTTGACCTGGAGGTCACGTTCCCACCGTTCTTGACCCCAGATCACCTCTGTGAGCGGAGCTATGGGCTCCATTATCCAACTGTAACATTGGCTCCAAAGTGAAAAATGTTTCGTTGAGAATGCTCCATTTGACCTAAGGAGTCGTCCTGCAAAGTCTGAGACTCCTACGGCGATTTGACATTTTTGGTCGAAAATGCACATAAGACTAACACCTGGCGCTCAAATGCCACTCGGATGTCAAAGTTGTCGCAGCGCATTGAAATTTTGCATGCGGGTAGACCTTGACCTGGAGGTCACGTTCCCACCGTTCTTGACCCCAGATCACCTCTGTGAGCGGAGCTATGGGCTCCATTATCCAACTGTAACATTGGCTCCAAAGTGAAAAATGTTTCGTTGAGAATGCTCCATTTGACCTAAGGAGTCGTCCTGCAAAGTCTGAGACTCCTACGGCGATTTGACATTTTTGGTCGAAAATGCACATAAGACTAACACCTGGCGCTCAAATGCCACTCGGATGTCAAAGTTGTCGCAGCGCATTGAAATTTTGCATGCGGGTAGACCTTGACCTGGAGGTCACGTTCCCACCGTTCTTGACCCCAGATCACCTCTGTGAGCGGAGCTATGGGCTCCATTATCCAACTGTAACATTGGCTCCAAAGTGAAAAATGTTTCGTTGAGAATGCTCCATTTGACCTAAGGAGTCGTCCTGCAAAGTCTGAGACTCCTACGGCGATTTGACATTTTTGGTCGAAAATGCACATAAGACTAACACCTGGCGCTCAAATGCCACTCGGATGTCAAAGTTGTCGCAGCGCATTGAAATTTTGCATGCGGGTAGACCTTGACCTGGAGGTCACGTTCCCACCGTTCTTGACCCCAGATCACCTCTGTGAGCGGAGCTATGGGCTCCATTATCCAACTGTAACATTGGCTCCAAAGTGAAAAATGTTTCGTTGAGAATGCTCCATTTGACCTAAGGAGTCGTCCTGCAAAGTCTGAGACTCCTACGGCGATTTGACATTTTTGGTCGAAAATGCACATAAGACTAACACCTGGCGCTCAAATGCCACTCGGATGTCAAAGTTGTCGCAGCGCATTGAAATTTTGCATGCGGGTAGACCTTGACCTGGAGGTCACGTTCCCACCGTTCTTGACCCCAGATCACCTCTGTGAGCGGAGCTATGGGCTCCATTATCCAACTGTAACATTGGCTCCAAAGTGAAAAATGTTTCGTTGAGAATGCTCCATTTGACCTAAGGAGTCGTCCTGCAAAGTCTGAGACTCCTACGGCGATTTGACATTTTTGGTCGAAAATGCACATAAGACTAACACCTGGCGCTCAAATGCCACTCGGATGTCAAAGTTGTCGCAGCGCATTGAAATTTTGCATGCGGGTAGACCTTGACCTGGAGGTCACGTTCCCACCGTTCTTGACCCCAGATCACCTCTGTGAGCGGAGCTATGGGCTCCATTATCCAACTGTAACATTGGCTCCAAAGTGAAAAATGTTTCGTTGAGAATGCTCCATTTGACCTAAGGAGTCGTCCTGCAAAGTCTGAGACTCCTACGGCGATTTGACATTTTTGGTCGAAAATGCACATAAGACTAACACCTGGCGCTCAAATGCCACTCGGATGTCAAAGTTGTCGCAGCGCATTGAAATTTTGCATGCGGGTAGACCTTGACCTGGAGGTCACGTTCCCACCGTTCTTGACCCCAGATCACCTCTGTGAGCGGAGCTATGGGCTCCATTATCCAACTGTAACATTGGCTCCAAAGTGAAAAATGTTTCGTTGAGAATGCTCCATTTGACCTAAGGAGTCGTCCTGCAAAGTCTGAGACTCCTACGGCGATTTGACATTTTTGGTCGAAAATGCACATAAGACTAACACCTGGCGCTCAAATGCCACTCGGATGTCAAAGTTGTCGCAGCGCATTGAAATTTTGCATGCGGGTAGACCTTGACCTGGAGGTCACGTTCCCACCGTTCTTGACCCCAGATCACCTCTGTGAGCGGAGCTATGGGCTCCATTATCCAACTGTAACATTGGCTCCAAAGTGAAAAATGTTTCGTTGAGAATGCTCCATTTGACCTAAGGAGTCGTCCTGCAAAGTCTGAGACTCCTACGGCGATTTGACATTTTTGGTCGAAAATGCACATAAGACTAACACCTGGCGCTCAAATGCCACTCGGATGTCAAAGTTGTCGCAGCGCATTGAAATTTTGCATGCGGGTAGACCTTGACCTGGAGGTCACGTTCCCACCGTTCTTGACCCCAGATCACCTCTGTGAGCGGAGCTATGGGCTCCATTATCCAACTGTAACATTGGCTCCAAAGTGAAAAATGTTTCGTTGAGAATGCTCCATTTGACCTAAGGAGTCGTCCTGCAAAGTCTGAGACTCCTACGGCGATTTGACATTTTTGGTCGAAAATGCACATAAGACTAACACCTGGCGCTCAAATGCCACTCGGATGTCAAAGTTGTCGCAGCGCATTGAAATTTTGCATGCGGGTAGACCTTGACCTGGAGGTCACGTTCCCACCGTTCTTGACCCCAGATCACCTCTGTGAGCGGAGCTATGGGCTCCATTATCCAACTGTAACATTGGCTCCAAAGTGAAAAATGTTTCGTTGAGAATGCTCCATTTGACCTAAGGAGTCGTCCTGCAAAGTCTGAGACTCCTACGGCGATTTGACATTTTTGGTCGAAAATGCACATAAGACTAACACCTGGCGCTCAAATGCCACTCGGATGTCAAAGTTGTCGCAGCGCATTGAAATTTTGCATGCGGGTAGACCTTGACCTGGAGGTCACGTTCCCACCGTTCTTGACCCCAGATCACCTCTGTGAGCGGAGCTATGGGCTCCATTATCCAACTGTAACATTGGCTCCAAAGTGAAAAATGTTTCGTTGAGAATGCTCCATTTGACCTAAGGAGTCGTCCTGCAAAGTCTGAGACTCCTACGGCGATTTGACATTTTTGGTCGAAAATGCACATAAGACTAACACCTGGCGCTCAAATGCCACTCGGATGTCAAAGTTGTCGCAGCGCATTGAAATTTTGCATGCGGGTAGACCTTGACCTGGAGGTCACGTTCCCACCGTTCTTGACCCCAGATCACCTCTGTGAGCGGAGCTATGGGCTCCATTATCCAACTGTAACATTGGCTCCAAAGTGAAAAATGTTTCGTTGAGAATGCTCCATTTGACCTAAGGAGTCGTCCTGCAAAGTCTGAGACTCCTACGGCGATTTGACATTTTTGGTCGAAAATGCACATAAGACTAACACCTGGCGCTCAAATGCCACTCGGATGTCAAAGTTGTCGCAGCGCATTGAAATTTTGCATGCGGGTAGACCTTGACCTGGAGGTCACGTTCCCACCGTTCTTGACCCCAGATCACCTCTGTGAGCGGAGCTATGGGCTCCATTATCCAACTGTAACATTGGCTCCAAAGTGAAAAATGTTTCGTTGAGAATGCTCCATTTGACCTAAGGAGTCGTCCTGCAAAGTCTGAGACTCCTACGGCGATTTGACATTTTTGGTCGAAAATGCACATAAGACTAACACCTGGCGCTCAAATGCCACTCGGATGTCAAAGTTGTCGCAGCGCATTGAAATTTTGCATGCGGGTAGACCTTGACCTGGAGGTCACGTTCCCACCGTTCTTGACCCCAGATCACCTCTGTGAGCGGAGCTATGGGCTCCATTATCCAACTGTAACATTGGCTCCAAAGTGAAAAATGTTTCGTTGAGAATGCTCCATTTGACCTAAGGAGTCGTCCTGCAAAGTCTGAGACTCCTACGGCGATTTGACATTTTTGGTCGAAAATGCACATAAGACTAACACCTGGCGCTCAAATGCCACTCGGATGTCAAAGTTGTCGCAGCGCATTGAAATTTTGCATGCGGGTAGACCTTGACCTGGAGGTCACGTTCCCACCGTTCTTGACCCCAGATCACCTCTGTGAGCGGAGCTATGGGCTCCATTATCCAACTGTAACATTGGCTCCAAAGTGAAAAATGTTTCGTTGAGAATGCTCCATTTGACCTAAGGAGTCGTCCTGCAAAGTCTGAGACTCCTACGGCGATTTGACATTTTTGGTCGAAAATGCACATAAGACTAACACCTGGCGCTCAAATGCCACTCGGATGTCAAAGTTGTCGCAGCGCATTGAAATTTTGCATGCGGGTAGACCTTGACCTGGAGGTCACGTTCCCACCGTTCTTGACCCCAGATCACCTCTGTGAGCGGAGCTATGGGCTCCATTATCCAACTGTAACATTGGCTCCAAAGTGAAAAATGTTTCGTTGAGAATGCTCCATTTGACCTAAGGAGTCGTCCTGCAAAGTCTGAGACTCCTACGGCGATTTGACATTTTTGGTCGAAAATGCACATAAGACTAACACCTGGCGCTCAAATGCCACTCGGATGTCAAAGTTGTCGCAGCGCATTGAAATTTTGCATGCGGGTAGACCTTGACCTGGAGGTCACGTTCCCACCGTTCTTGACCCCAGATCACCTCTGTGAGCGGAGCTATGGGCTCCATTATCCAACTGTAACATTGGCTCCAAAGTGAAAAATGTTTCGTTGAGAATGCTCCATTTGACCTAAGGAGTCGTCCTGCAAAGTCTGAGACTCCTACGGCGATTTGACATTTTTGGTCGAAAATGCACATAAGACTAACCTGGCGCTCAAATGCCACTCGGATGTCAAAGTTGTCGCAGCGCATTGAAATTTTGCATGCGGGTAGACCTTGACCTGGAGGTCACGTTCCCACCGTTCTTGACCCCAGATCACCTCTGTGAGCGGAGCTATGGGCTCCATTATCCAACTGTAACATTGGCTCCAAAGTGAAAAATGTTTCGTTGAGAATGCTCCATTTGACCTAAGGAGTCGTCCTGCAAAGTCTGAGACTCCTACGGCGATTTGACATTTTTGGTCGAAAATGCACATAAGACTAACACCTGGCGCTCAAATGCCACTCGGATGTCAAAGTTGTCGCAGCGCATTGAAATTTTGCATGCGGGTAGACCTTGACCTGGAGGTCACGTTCCCACCGTTCTTGACCCCAGATCACCTCTGTGAGCGGAGCTATGGGCTCCATTATCCAACTGTAACATTGGCTCCAAAGTGAAAAATGTTTCGTTGAGAATGCTCCATTTGACCTAAGGAGTCGTCCTGCAAAGTCTGAGACTCCTACGGCGATTTGACATTTTTGGTCGAAAATGCACATAAGACTAACACCTGGCGCTCAAATGCCACTCGGATGTCAAAGTTGTCGCAGCGCATTGAAATTTTGCATGCGGGTAGACCTTGACCTGGAGGTCACGTTCCCACCGTTCTTGACCCCAGATCACCTCTGTGAGCGGAGCTATGGGCTCCATTATCCAACTGTAACATTGGCTCCAAAGTGAAAAATGTTTCGTTGAGAATGCTCCATTTGACCTAAGGAGTCGTCCTGCAAAGTCTGAGACTCCTACGGCGATTTGACATTTTTGGTCGAAAATGCACATAAGACTAACACCTGGCGCTCAAATGCCACTCGGATGTCAAAGTTGTCGCAGCGCATTGAAATTTTGCATGCGGGTAGACCTTGACCTGGAGGTCACGTTCCCACCGTTCTTGACCCCAGATCACCTCTGTGAGCGGAGCTATGGGCTCCATTATCCAACTGTAACATTGGCTCCAAAGTGAAAAATGTTTCGTTGAGAATGCTCCATTTGACCTAAGGAGTCGTCCTGCAAAGTCTGAGACTCCTACGGCGATTTGACATTTTTGGTCGAAAATGCACATAAGACTAACACCTGGCGCTCAAATGCCACTCGGATGTCAAAGTTGTCGCAGCGCATTGAAATTTTGCATGCGGGTAGACCTTGACCTGGAGGTCACGTTCCCACCGTTCTTGACCCCAGATCACCTCTGTGAGCGGAGCTATGGGCTCCATTATCCAACTGTAACATTGGCTCCAAAGTGAAAAATGTTTCGTTGAGAATGCTCCATTTGACCTAAGGAGTCGTCCTGCAAAGTCTGAGACTCCTACGGCGATTTGACATTTTTGGTCGAAAATGCACATAAGACTAACACCTGGCGCTCAAATGCCACTCGGATGTCAAAGTTGTCGCAGCGCATTGAAATTTTGCATGCGGGTAGACCTTGACCTGGAGGTCACGTTCCCACCGTTCTTGACCCCAGATCACCTCTGTGAGCGGAGCTATGGGCTCCATTATCCAACTGTAACATTGGCTCCAAAGTGAAAAATGTTTCGTTGAGAATGCTCCATTTGACCTAAGGAGTCGTCCTGCAAAGTCTGAGACTCCTACGGCGATTTGACATTTTTGGTCGAAAATGCACATAAGACTAACACCTGGCGCTCAAATGCCACTCGGATGTCAAAGTTGTCGCAGCGCATTGAAATTTTGCATGCGGGTAGACCTTGACCTGGAGGTCACGTTCCCACCGTTCTTGACCCCAGATCACCTCTGTGAGCGGAGCTATGGGCTCCATTATCCAACTGTAACATTGGCTCCAAAGTGAAAAATGTTTCGTTGAGAATGCTCCATTTGACCTAAGGAGTCGTCCTGCAAAGTCTGAGACTCCTACGGCGATTTGACATTTTTGGTCGAAAATGCACATAAGACTAACACCTGGCGCTCAAATGCCACTCGGATGTCAAAGTTGTCGCAGCGCATTGAAATTTTGCATGCGGGTAGACCTTGACCTGGAGGTCACGTTCCCACCGTTCTTGACCCCAGATCACCTCTGTGAGCGGAGCTATGGGCTCCATTATCCAACTGTAACATTGGCTCCAAAGTGAAAAATGTTTCGTTGAGAATGCTCCATTTGACCTAAGGAGTCGTCCTGCAAAGTCTGAGACTCCTACGGCGATTTGACATTTTTGGTCGAAAATGCACATAAGACTAACACCTGGCGCTCAAATGCCACTCGGATGTCAAAGTTGTCGCAGCGCATTGAAATTTTGCATGCGGGTAGACCTTGACCTGGAGGTCACGTTCCCACCGTTCTTGACCCCAGATCACCTCTGTGAGCGGAGCTATGGGCTCCATTATCCAACTGTAACATTGGCTCCAAAGTGAAAAATGTTTCGTTGAGAATGCTCCATTTGACCTAAGGAGTCGTCCTGCAAAGTCTGAGACTCCTACGGCGATTTGACATTTTTGGTCGAAAATGCACATAAGACTAACACCTGGCGCTCAAATGCCACTCGGATGTCAAAGTTGTCGCAGCGCATTGAAATTTTGCATGCGGGTAGACCTTGACCTGGAGGTCACGTTCCCACCGTTCTTGACCCCAGATCACCTCTGTGAGCGGAGCTATGGGCTCCATTATCCAACTGTAACATTGGCTCCAAAGTGAAAAATGTTTCGTTGAGAATGCTCCATTTGACCTAAGGAGTCGTCCTGCAAAGTCTGAGACTCCTACGGCGATTTGACATTTTTGGTCGAAAATGCACATAAGACTAACACCTGGCGCTCAAATGCCACTCGGATGTCAAAGTTGTCGCAGCGCATTGAAATTTTGCATGCGGGTAGACCTTGACCTGGAGGTCACGTTCCCACCGTTCTTGACCCCAGATCACCTCTGTGAGCGGAGCTATGGGCTCCATTATCCAACTGTAACATTGGCTCCAAAGTGAAAAATGTTTCGTTGAGAATGCTCCATTTGACCTAAGGAGTCGTCCTGCAAAGTCTGAGACTCCTACGGCGATTTGACATTTTTGGTCGAAAATGCACATAAGACTAACACCTGGCGCTCAAATGCCACTCGGATGTCAAAGTTGTCGCAGCGCATTGAAATTTTGCATGCGGGTAGACCTTGACCTGGAGGTCACGTTCCCACCGTTCTTGACCCCAGATCACCTCTGTGAGCGGAGCTATGGGCTCCATTATCCAACTGTAACATTGGCTCCAAAGTGAAAAATGTTTCGTTGAGAATGCTCCATTTGACCTAAGGAGTCGTCCTGCAAAGTCTGAGACTCCTACGGCGATTTGACATTTTTGGTCGAAAATGCACATAAGACTAACACCTGGCGCTCAAATGCCACTCGGATGTCAAAGTTGTCGCAGCGCATTGAAATTTTGCATGCGGGTAGACCTTGACCTGGAGGTCACGTTCCCACCGTTCTTGACCCCAGATCACCTCTGTGAGCGGAGCTATGGGCTCCATTATCCAACTGTAACATTGGCTCCAAAGTGAAAAATGTTTCGTTGAGAATGCTCCATTTGACCTAAGGAGTCGTCCTGCAAAGTCTGAGACTCCTACGGCGATTTGACATTTTTGGTCGAAAATGCACATAAGACTAACACCTGGCGCTCAAATGCCACTCGGATGTCAAAGTTGTCGCAGCGCATTGAAATTTTGCATGCGGGTAGACCTTGACCTGGAGGTCACGTTCCCACCGTTCTTGACCCCAGATCACCTCTGTGAGCGGAGCTATGGGCTCCATTATCCAACTGTAACATTGGCTCCAAAGTGAAAAATGTTTCGTTGAGAATGCTCCATTTGACCTAAGGAGTCGTCCTGCAAAGTCTGAGACTCCTACGGCGATTTGACATTTTTGGTCGAAAATGCACATAAGACTAACACCTGGCGCTCAAATGCCACTCGGATGTCAAAGTTGTCGCAGCGCATTGAAATTTTGCATGCGGGTAGACCTTGACCTGGAGGTCACGTTCCCACCGTTCTTGACCCCAGATCACCTCTGTGAGCGGAGCTATGGGCTCCATTATCCAACTGTAACATTGGCTCCAAAGTGAAAAATGTTTCGTTGAGAATGCTCCATTTGACCTAAGGAGTCGTCCTGCAAAGTCTGAGACTCCTACGGCGATTTGACATTTTTGGTCGAAAATGCACATAAGACTAACACCTGGCGCTCAAATGCCACTCGGATGTCAAAGTTGTCGCAGCGCATTGAAATTTTGCATGCGGGTAGACCTTGACCTGGAGGTCACGTTCCCACCGTTCTTGACCCCAGATCACCTCTGTGAGCGGAGCTATGGGCTCCATTATCCAACTGTAACATTGGCTCCAAAGTGAAAAATGTTTCGTTGAGAATGCTCCATTTGACCTAAGGAGTCGTCCTGCAAAGTCTGAGACTCCTACGGCGATTTGACATTTTTGGTCGAAAATGCACATAAGACTAACACCTGGCGCTCAAATGCCACTCGGATGTCAAAGTTGTCGCAGCGCATTGAAATTTTGCATGCGGGTAGACCTTGACCTGGAGGTCACGTTCCCACCGTTCTTGACCCCAGATCACCTCTGTGAGCGGAGCTATGGGCTCCATTATCCAACTGTAACATTGGCTCCAAAGTGAAAAATGTTTCGTTGAGAATGCTCCATTTGACCTAAGGAGTCGTCCTGCAAAGTCTGAGACTCCTACGGCGATTTGACATTTTTGGTCGAAAATGCACATAAGACTAACACCTGGCGCTCAAATGCCACTCGGATGTCAAAGTTGTCGCAGCGCATTGAAATTTTGCATGCGGGTAGACCTTGACCTGGAGGTCACGTTCCCACCGTTCTTGACCCCAGATCACCTCTGTGAGCGGAGCTATGGGCTCCATTATCCAACTGTAACATTGGCTCCAAAGTGAAAAATGTTTCGTTGAGAATGCTCCATTTGACCTAAGGAGTCGTCCTGCAAAGTCTGAGACTCCTACGGCGATTTGACATTTTTGGTCGAAAATGCACATAAGACTAACACCTGGCGCTCAAATGCCACTCGGATGTCAAAGTTGTCGCAGCGCATTGAAATTTTGCATGCGGGTAGACCTTGACCTGGAGGTCACGTTCCCACCGTTCTTGACCCCAGATCACCTCTGTGAGCGGAGCTATGGGCTCCATTATCCAACTGTAACATTGGCTCCAAAGTGAAAAATGTTTCGTTGAGAATGCTCCATTTGACCTAAGGAGTCGTCCTGCAAAGTCTGAGACTCCTACGGCGATTTGACATTTTTGGTCGAAAATGCACATAAGACTAACACCTGGCGCTCAAATGCCACT
The DNA here is from genome assembly GCF_023055435.1 of Haliotis rufescens. Lineage (NCBI taxonomy): Eukaryota > Metazoa > Mollusca > Gastropoda > Lepetellida > Haliotidae > Haliotis > Haliotis rufescens. The sequence goes on from NW_025963861.1 coordinate 75,630, forward strand.
CGGATGTCAAAGTTGTCGCAGCGCATTGAAATTTTGCATGCGGGTAGACCTTGACCTGGAGGTCACGTTCCCACCGTTCTTGACCCCAGATCACCTCTGTGAGCGGAGCTATGGGCTCCATTATCCAACTGTAACATTGGCTCCAAAGTGAAAAATGTTTCGTTGAGAATGCTCCATTTGACCTAAGGAGTCGTCCTGCAAAGTCTGAGACTCCTACGGCGATTTGACATTTTTGGTCGAAAATGCACATAAGACTAACACCTGGCGCTCAAATGCCACTCGGATGTCAAAGTTGTCGCAGCGCATTGAAATTTTGCATGCGGGTAGACCTTGACCTGGAGGTCACGTTCCCACCGTTCTTGACCCCAGATCACCTCTGTGAGCGGAGCTATGGGCTCCATTATCCAACTGTAACATTGGCTCCAAAGTGAAAAATGTTTCGTTGAGAATGCTCCATTTGACCTAAGGAGTCGTCCTGCAAAGTCTGAGACTCCTACGGCGATTTGACATTTTTGGTCGAAAATGCACATAAGACTAACACCTGGCGCTCAAATGCCACTCGGATGTCAAAGTTGTCGCAGCGCATTGAAATTTTGCATGCGGGTAGACCTTGACCTGGAGGTCACGTTCCCACCGTTCTTGACCCCAGATCACCTCTGTGAGCGGAGCTATGGGCTCCATTATCCAACTGTAACATTGGCTCCAAAGTGAAAAATGTTTCGTTGAGAATGCTCCATTTGACCTAAGGAGTCGTCCTGCAAAGTCTGAGACTCCTACGGCGATTTGACATTTTTGGTCGAAAATGCACATAAGACTAACACCTGGCGCTCAAATGCCACTCGGATGTCAAAGTTGTCGCAGCGCATTGAAATTTTGCATGCGGGTAGACCTTGACCTGGAGGTCACGTTCCCACCGTTCTTGACCCCAGATCACCTCTGTGAGCGGAGCTATGGGCTCCATTATCCAACTGTAACATTGGCTCCAAAGTGAAAAATGTTTCGTTGAGAATGCTCCATTTGACCTAAGGAGTCGTCCTGCAAAGTCTGAGACTCCTACGGCGATTTGACATTTTTGGTCGAAAATGCACATAAGACTAACACCTGGCGCTCAAATGCCACTCGGATGTCAAAGTTGTCGCAGCGCATTGAAATTTTGCATGCGGGTAGACCTTGACCTGGAGGTCACGTTCCCACCGTTCTTGACCCCAGATCACCTCTGTGAGCGGAGCTATGGGCTCCATTATCCAACTGTAACATTGGCTCCAAAGTGAAAAATGTTTCGTTGAGAATGCTCCATTTGACCTAAGGAGTCGTCCTGCAAAGTCTGAGACTCCTACGGCGATTTGACATTTTTGGTCGAAAATGCACATAAGACTAACACCTGGCGCTCAAATGCCACTCGGATGTCAAAGTTGTCGCAGCGCATTGAAATTTTGCATGCGGGTAGACCTTGACCTGGAGGTCACGTTCCCACCGTTCTTGACCCCAGATCACCTCTGTGAGCGGAGCTATGGGCTCCATTATCCAACTGTAACATTGGCTCCAAAGTGAAAAATGTTTCGTTGAGAATGCTCCATTTGACCTAAGGAGTCGTCCTGCAAAGTCTGAGACTCCTACGGCGATTTGACATTTTTGGTCGAAAATGCACATAAGACTAACACCTGGCGCTCAAATGCCACTCGGATGTCAAAGTTGTCGCAGCGCATTGAAATTTTGCATGCGGGTAGACCTTGACCTGGAGGTCACGTTCCCACCGTTCTTGACCCCAGATCACCTCTGTGAGCGGAGCTATGGGCTCCATTATCCAACTGTAACATTGGCTCCAAAGTGAAAAATGTTTCGTTGAGAATGCTCCATTTGACCTAAGGAGTCGTCCTGCAAAGTCTGAGACTCCTACGGCGATTTGACATTTTTGGTCGAAAATGCACATAAGACTAACACCTGGCGCTCAAATGCCACTCGGATGTCAAAGTTGTCGCAGCGCATTGAAATTTTGCATGCGGGTAGACCTTGACCTGGAGGTCACGTTCCCACCGTTCTTGACCCCAGATCACCTCTGTGAGCGGAGCTATGGGCTCCATTATCCAACTGTAACATTGGCTCCAAAGTGAAAAATGTTTCGTTGAGAATGCTCCATTTGACCTAAGGAGTCGTCCTGCAAAGTCTGAGACTCCTACGGCGATTTGACATTTTTGGTCGAAAATGCACATAAGACTAACACCTGGCGCTCAAATGCCACTCGGATGTCAAAGTTGTCGCAGCGCATTGAAATTTTGCATGCGGGTAGACCTTGACCTGGAGGTCACGTTCCCACCGTTCTTGACCCCAGATCACCTCTGTGAGCGGAGCTATGGGCTCCATTATCCAACTGTAACATTGGCTCCAAAGTGAAAAATGTTTCGTTGAGAATGCTCCATTTGACCTAAGGAGTCGTCCTGCAAAGTCTGAGACTCCTACGGCGATTTGACATTTTTGGTCGAAAATGCACATAAGACTAACACCTGGCGCTCAAATGCCACTCGGATGTCAAAGTTGTCGCAGCGCATTGAAATTTTGCATGCGGGTAGATCTTGACCTGGAGGTCACGTTCCCACCGTTCTTGACCCCAGATCACCTCTGTGAGCGGAGCTATGGGCTCCATTATCCAACTGTAACATTGGCTCCAAAGTGAAAAATGTTTCGTTGAGAATGCTCCATTTGACCTAAGGAGTCGTCCTGCAAAGTCTGAGACTCCTACGGCGATTTGACATTTTTGGTCGAAAATGCACATAAGACTAACACCTGGCGCTCAAATGCCACTCGGATGTCAAAGTTGTCGCAGCGCATTGAAATTTTGCATGCGGGTAGACCTTGACCTGGAGGTCACGTTCCCACCGTTCTTGACCCCAGATCACCTCTGTGAGCGGAGCTATGGGCTCCATTATCCAACTGTAACATTGGCTCCAAAGTGAAAAATGTTTCGTTGAGAATGCTCCATTTGACCTAAGGAGTCGTCCTGCAAAGTCTGAGACTCCTACGGCGATTTGACATTTTTGGTCGAAAATGCACATAAGACTAACACCTGGCGCTCAAATGCCACTCGGATGTCAAAGTTGTCGCAGCGCATTGAAATTTTGCATGCGGGTAGACCTTGACCTGGAGGTCACGTTCCCACCGTTCTTGACCCCAGATCACCTCTGTGAGCGGAGCTATGGGCTCCATTATCCAACTGTAACATTGGCTCCAAAGTGAAAAATGTTTCGTTGAGAATGCTCCATTTGACCTAAGGAGTCGTCCTGCAAAGTCTGAGACTCCTACGGCGATTTGACATTTTTGGTCGAAAATGCACATAAGACTAACACCTGGCGCTCAAATGCCACTCGGATGTCAAAGTTGTCGCAGCGCATTGAAATTTTGCATGCGGGTAGACCTTGACCTGGAGGTCACGTTCCCACCGTTCTTGACCCCAGATCACCTCTGTGAGCGGAGCTATGGGCTCCATTATCCAACTGTAACATTGGCTCCAAAGTGAAAAATGTTTCGTTGAGAATGCTCCATTTGACCTAAGGAGTCGTCCTGCAAAGTCTGAGACTCCTACGGCGATTTGACATTTTTGGTCGAAAATGCACATAAGACTAACACCTGGCGCTCAAATGCCACTCGGATGTCAAAGTTGTCGCAGCGCATTGAAATTTTGCATGCGGGTAGACCTTGACCTGGAGGTCACGTTCCCACCGTTCTTGACCCCAGATCACCTCTGTGAGCGGAGCTATGGGCTCCATTATCCAACTGTAACATTGGCTCCAAAGTGAAAAATGTTTCGTTGAGAATGCTCCATTTGACCTAAGGAGTCGTCCTGCAAAGTCTGAGACTCCTACGGCGATTTGACATTTTTGGTCGAAAATGCACATAAGACTAACACCTGGCGCTCAAATGCCACTCGGATGTCAAAGTTGTCGCAGCGCATTGAAATTTTGCATGCGGGTAGACCTTGACCTGGAGGTCACGTTCCCACCGTTCTTGACCCCAGATCACCTCTGTGAGCGGAGCTATGGGCTCCATTATCCAACTGTAACATTGGCTCCAAAGTGAAAAATGTTTCGTTGAGAATGCTCCATTTGACCTAAGGAGTCGTCCTGCAAAGTCTGAGACTCCTACGGCGATTTGACATTTTTGGTCGAAAATGCACATAAGACTAACACCTGGCGCTCAAATGCCACTCGGATGTCAAAGTTGTCGCAGCGCATTGAAATTTTGCATGCGGGTAGACCTTGACCTGGAGGTCACGTTCCCACCGTTCTTGACCCCAGATCACCTCTGTGAGCGGAGCTATGGGCTCCATTATCCAACTGTAACATTGGCTCCAAAGTGAAAAATGTTTCGTTGAGAATGCTCCATTTGACCTAAGGAGTCGTCCTGCAAAGTCTGAGACTCCTACGGCGATTTGACATTTTTGGTCGAAAATGCACATAAGACTAACACCTGGCGCTCAAATGCCACTCGGATGTCAAAGTTGTCGCAGCGCATTGAAATTTTGCATGCGGGTAGACCTTGACCTGGAGGTCACGTTCCCACCGTTCTTGACCCCAGATCACCTCTGTGAGCGGAGCTATGGGCTCCATTATCCAACTGTAACATTGGCTCCAAAGTGAAAAATGTTTCGTTGAGAATGCTCCATTTGACCTAAGGAGTCGTCCTGCAAAGTCTGAGACTCCTACGGCGATTTGACATTTTTGGTCGAAAATGCACATAAGACTAACACCTGGCGCTCAAATGCCACTCGGATGTCAAAGTTGTCGCAGCGCATTGAAATTTTGCATGCGGGTAGACCTTGACCTGGAGGTCACGTTCCCACCGTTCTTGACCCCAGATCACCTCTGTGAGCGGAGCTATGGGCTCCATTATCCAACTGTAACATTGGCTCCAAAGTGAAAAATGTTTCGTTGAGAATGCTCCATTTGACCTAAGGAGTCGTCCTGCAAAGTCTGAGACTCCTACGGCGATTTGACATTTTTGGTCGAAAATGCACATAAGACTAACACCTGGCGCTCAAATGCCACTCGGATGTCAAAGTTGTCGCAGCGCATTGAAATTTTGCATGCGGGTAGACCTTGACCTGGAGGTCACGTTCCCACCGTTCTTGACCCCAGATCACCTCTGTGAGCGGAGCTATGGGCTCCATTATCCAACTGTAACATTGGCTCCAAAGTGAAAAATGTTTCGTTGAGAATGCTCCATTTGACCTAAGGAGTCGTCCTGCAAAGTCTGAGACTCCTACGGCGATTTGACATTTTTGGTCGAAAATGCACATAAGACTAACACCTGGCGCTCAAATGCCACTCGGATGTCAAAGTTGTCGCAGCGCATTGAAATTTTGCATGCGGGTAGACCTTGACCTGGAGGTCACGTTCCCACCGTTCTTGACCCCAGATCACCTCTGTGAGCGGAGCTATGGGCTCCATTATCCAACTGTAACATTGGCTCCAAAGTGAAAAATGTTTCGTTGAGAATGCTCCATTTGACCTAAGGAGTCGTCCTGCAAAGTCTGAGACTCCTACGGCGATTTGACATTTTTGGTCGAAAATGCACATAAGACTAACACCTGGCGCTCAAATGCCACTCGGATGTCAAAGTTGTCGCAGCGCATTGAAATTTTGCATGCGGGTAGACCTTGACCTGGAGGTCACGTTCCCACCGTTCTTGACCCCAGATCACCTCTGTGAGCGGAGCTATGGGCTCCATTATCCAACTGTAACATTGGCTCCAAAGTGAAAAATGTTTCGTTGAGAATGCTCCATTTGACCTAAGGAGTCGTCCTGCAAAGTCTGAGACTCCTACGGCGATTTGACATTTTTGGTCGAAAATGCACATAAGACTAACACCTGGCGCTCAAATGCCACTCGGATGTCAAAGTTGTCGCAGCGCATTGAAATTTTGCATGCGGGTAGACCTTGACCTGGAGGTCACGTTCCCACCGTTCTTGACCCCAGATCACCTCTGTGAGCGGAGCTATGGGCTCCATTATCCAACTGTAACATTGGCTCCAAAGTGAAAAATGTTTCGTTGAGAATGCTCCATTTGACCTAAGGAGTCGTCCTGCAAAGTCTGAGACTCCTACGGCGATTTGACATTTTTGGTCGAAAATGCACATAAGACTAACACCTGGCGCTCAAATGCCACTCGGATGTCAAAGTTGTCGCAGCGCATTGAAATTTTGCATGCGGGTAGACCTTGACCTGGAGGTCACGTTCCCACCGTTCTTGACCCCAGATCACCTCTGTGAGCGGAGCTATGGGCTCCATTATCCAACTGTAACATTGGCTCCAAAGTGAAAAATGTTTCGTTGAGAATGCTCCATTTGACCTAAGGAGTCGTCCTGCAAAGTCTGAGACTCCTACGGCGATTTGACATTTTTGGTCGAAAATGCACATAAGACTAACACCTGGCGCTCAAATGCCACTCGGATGTCAAAGTTGTCGCAGCGCATTGAAATTTTGCATGCGGGTAGACCTTGACCTGGAGGTCACGTTCCCACCGTTCTTGACCCCAGATCACCTCTGTGAGCGGAGCTATGGGCTCCATTATCCAACTGTAACATTGGCTCCAAAGTGAAAAATGTTTCGTTGAGAATGCTCCATTTGACCTAAGGAGTCGTCCTGCAAAGTCTGAGACTCCTACGGCGATTTGACATTTTTGGTCGAAAATGCACATAAGACTAACACCTGGCGCTCAAATGCCACTCGGATGTCAAAGTTGTCGCAGCGCATTGAAATTTTGCATGCGGGTAGACCTTGACCTGGAGGTCACGTTCCCACCGTTCTTGACCCCAGATCACCTCTGTGAGCGGAGCTATGGGCTCCATTATCCAACTGTAACATTGGCTCCAAAGTGAAAAATGTTTCGTTGAGAATGCTCCATTTGACCTAAGGAGTCGTCCTGCAAAGTCTGAGACTCCTACGGCGATTTGACATTTTTGGTCGAAAATGCACATAAGACTAACACCTGGCGCTCAAATGCCACTCGGATGTCAAAGTTGTCGCAGCGCATTGAAATTTTGCATGCGGGTAGACCTTGACCTGGAGGTCACGTTCCCACCGTTCTTGACCCCAGATCACCTCTGTGAGCGGAGCTATGGGCTCCATTATCCAACTGTAACATTGGCTCCAAAGTGAAAAATGTTTCGTTGAGAATGCTCCATTTGACCTAAGGAGTCGTCCTGCAAAGTCTGAGACTCCTACGGCGATTTGACATTTTTGGTCGAAAATGCACATAAGACTAACACCTGGCGCTCAAATGCCACTCGGATGTCAAAGTTGTCGCAGCGCATTGAAATTTTGCATGCGGGTAGACCTTGACCTGGAGGTCACGTTCCCACCGTTCTTGACCCCAGATCACCTCTGTGAGCGGAGCTATGGGCTCCATTATCCAACTGTAACATTGGCTCCAAAGTGAAAAATGTTTCGTTGAGAATGCTCCATTTGACCTAAGGAGTCGTCCTGCAAGGTCTGAGACTCCTACGGCGATTTGACATTTTTGGTCGAAAATGCACATAAGACTAACACCTGGCGCTCAAATGCCACTCGGATGTCAAAGTTGTCGCAGCGCATTGAAATTTTGCATGCGGGTAGACCTTGACCTGGAGGTCACGTTCCCACCGTTCTTGACCCCAGATCACCTCTGTGAGCGGAGCTATGGGCTCCATTATCCAACTGTAACATTGGCTCCAAAGTGAAAAATGTTTCGTTGAGAATGCTCCATTTGACCTAAGGAGTCGTCCTGCAAAGTCTGAGACTCCTACGGCGATTTGACATTTTTGGTCGAAAATGCACATAAGACTAACACCTGGCGCTCAAATGCCACTCGGATGTCAAAGTTGTCGCAGCGCATTGAAATTTTGCATGCGGGTAGACCTTGACCTGGAGGTCACGTTCCACCGTTCTTGACCCCAGATCACCTCTGTGAGCGGAGCTATGGGCTCCATTATCCAACTGTAACATTGGCTCCAAAGTGAAAAATGTTTCGTTGAGAATGCTCCATTTGACCTAAGGAGTCGTCCTGCAAAGTCTGAGACTCCTACGGCGATTTGACATTTTTGGTCGAAAATGCACATAAGACTAACACCTGGCGCTCAAATGCCACTCGGATGTCAAAGTTGTCGCAGCGCATTGAAATTTTGCATGCGGGTAGACCTTGACCTGGAGGTCACGTTCCCACCGTTCTTGACCCCAGATCACCTCTGTGAGCGGAGCTATGGGCTCCATTATCCAACTGTAACATTGGCTCCAAAGTGAAAAATGTTTCGTTGAGAATGCTCCATTTGACCTAAGGAGTCGTCCTGCAAAGTCTGAGACTCCTACGGCGATTTGACATTTTTGGTCGAAAATGCACATAAGACTAACACCTGGCGCTCAAATGCCACTCGGATGTCAAAGTTGTCGCAGCGCATTGAAATTTTGCATGCGGGTAGACCTTGACCTGGAGGTCACGTTCCCACCGTTCTTGACCCCAGATCACCTCTGTGAGCGGAGCTATGGGCTCCATTATCCAACTGTAACATTGGCTCCAAAGTGAAAAATGTTTCGTTGAGAATGCTCCATTTGACCTAAGGAGTCGTCCTGCAAAGTCTGAGACTCCTACGGCGATTTGACATTTTTGGTCGAAAATGCACATAAGACTAACACCTGGCGCTCAAATGCCACTCGGATGTCAAAGTTGTCGCAGCGCATTGAAATTTTGCATGCGGGTAGACCTTGACCTGGAGGTCACGTTCCCACCGTTCTTGACCCCAGATCACCTCTGTGAGCGGAGCTATGGGCTCCATTATCCAACTGTAACATTGGCTCCAAAGTGAAACATGTTTCGTTGAGAATGCTCCATTTGACCTAAGGAGTCGTCCTGCAAAGTCTGAGACTCCTACGGCGATTTGACATTTTTGGTCGAAAATGCACATAAGACTAACACCTGGCGCTCAAATGCCACTCGGATGTCAAAGTTGTCGCAGCGCATTGAAATTTTGCATGCGGGTAGACCTTGACCTGGAGGTCACGTTCCCACCGTTCTTGACCCCAGATCACCTCTGTGAGCGGAGCTATGGGCTCCATTATCCAACTGTAACATTGGCTCCAAAGTGAAACATGTTTCGTTGAGAATGCTCCATTTGACCTAAGGAGTCGTCCTGCAAAGTCTGAGACTCCTACGGCGATTTGACATTTTTGGTCGAAAATGCACATAAGACTAACACCTGGCGCTCAAATGCCACTCGGATGTCAAAGTTGTCGCAGCGCATTGAAATTTTGCATGCGGGTAGACCTTGACCTGGAGGTCACGTTCCCACCGTTCTTGACCCCAGATCACCTCTGTGAGCGGAGCTATGGGCTCCATTATCCAACTGTAACATTGGCTCCAAAGTGAAACATGTTTCGTTGAGAATGCTCCATTTGACCTAAGGAGTCGTCCTGCAAAGTCTGAGACTCCTACGGCGATTTGACATTTTTGGTCGAAAATGCACATAAGACTAACACCTGGCGCTCAAATGCCACTCGGATGTCAAAGTTGTCGCAGCGCATTGAAATTTTGCATGCGGGTAGACCTTGACCTGGAGGTCACGTTCCCACCGTTCTTGACCCCAGATCACCTCTGTGAGCGGAGCTATGGGCTCCATTATCCAACTGTAACATTGGCTCCAAAGTGAAAAATGTTTCGTTGAGAATGCTCCATTTGACCTAAGGAGTCGTCCTGCAAAGTCTGAGACTCCTACGGCGATTTGACATTTTTGGTCGAAAATGCACATAAGACTAACACCTGGCGCTCAAATGCCACTCGGATGTCAAAGTTGTCGCAGCGCATTGAAATTTTGCATGCGGGTAGACCTTGACCTGGAGGTCACGTTCCCACCGTTCTTGACCCCAGATCACCTCTGTGAGCGGAGCTATGGGCTCCATTATCCAACTGTAACATTGGCTCCAAAGTGAAAAATGTTTCGTTGAGAATGCTCCATTTGACCTAAGGAGTCGTCCTGCAAAGTCTGAGACTCCTACGGCGATTTGACATTTTTGGTCGAAAATGCACATAAGACTAACACCTGGCGCTCAAATGCCACTCGGATGTCAAAGTTGTCGCAGCGCATTGAAATTTTGCATGCGGGTAGACCTTGACCTGGAGGTCACGTTCCCACCGTTCTTGACCCCAGATCACCTCTGTGAGCGGAGCTATGGGCTCCATTATCCAACTGTAACATTGGCTCCAAAGTGAAAAATGTTTCGTTGAGAATGCTCCATTTGACCTAAGGAGTCGTCCTGCAAAGTCTGAGACTCCTACGGCGATTTGACATTTTTGGTCGAAAATGCACATAAGACTAACACCTGGCGCTCAAATGCCACTCGGATGTCAAAGTTGTCGCAGCGCATTGAAATTTTGCATGCGGGTAGACCTTGACCTGGAGGTCACGTTCCCACCGTTCTTGACCCCAGATCACCTCTGTGAGCGGAGCTATGGGCTCCATTATCCAACTGTAACATTGGCTCCAAAGTGAAAAATGTTTCGTTGAGAATGCTCCATTTGACCTAAGGAGTCGTCCTGCAAAGTCTGAGACTCCTACGGCGATTTGACATTTTTGGTCGAAAATGCACATAAGACTAACACCTGGCGCTCAAATGCCACTCGGATGTCAAAGTTGTCGCAGCGCATTGAAATTTTGCATGCGGGTAGACCTTGACCTGGAGGTCACGTTCCCACCGTTCTTGACCCCAGATCACCTCTGTGAGCGGAGCTATGGGCTCCATTATCCAACTGTAACATTGGCTCCAAAGTGAAAAATGTTTCGTTGAGAATGCTCCATTTGACCTAAGGAGTCGTCCTGCAAAGTCTGAGACTCCTACGGCGATTTGACATTTTTGGTCGAAAATGCACATAAGACTAACACCTGGCGCTCAAATGCCACTCGGATGTCAAAGTTGTCGCAGCGCATTGAAATTTTGCATGCGGGTAGACCTTGACCTGGAGGTCACGTTCCCACCGTTCTTGACCCCAGATCACCTCTGTGAGCGGAGCTATGGGCTCCATTATCCAACTGTAACATTGGCTCCAAAGTGAAAAATGTTTCGTTGAGAATGCTCCATTTGACCTAAGGAGTCGTCCTGCAAAGTCTGAGACTCCTACGGCGATTTGACATTTTTGGTCGAAAATGCACATAAGACTAACACCTGGCGCTCAAATGCCACTCGGATGTCAAAGTTGTCGCAGCGCATTGAAATTTTGCATGCGGGTAGACCTTGACCTGGAGGTCACGTTCCCACCGTTCTTGACCCCAGATCACCTCTGTGAGCGGAGCTATGGGCTCCATTATCCAACTGTAACATTGGCTCCAAAGTGAAAAATGTTTCGTTGAGAATGCTCCATTTGACCTAAGGAGTCGTCCTGCAAAGTCTGAGACTCCTACGGCGATTTGACATTTTTGGTCGAAAATGCACATAAGACTAACACCTGGCGCTCAAATGCCACTCGGATGTCAAAGTTGTCGCAGCGCATTGAAATTTTGCATGCGGGTAGACCTTGACCTGGAGGTCACGTTCCCACCGTTCTTGACCCCAGATCACCTCTGTGAGCGGAGCTATGGGCTCCATTATCCAACTGTAACATTGGCTCCAAAGTGAAAAATGTTTCGTTGAGAATGCTCCATTTGACCTAAGGAGTCGTCCTGCAAAGTCTGAGACTCCTACGGCGATTTGACATTTTTGGTCGAAAATGCACATAAGACTAAACCTGGCGCTCAAATGCCACTCGGATGTCAAAGTTGTCGCAGCGCATTGAAATTTTGCATGCGGGTAGACCTTGACCTGGAGGTCACGTTCCCACCGTTCTTGACCCCAGATCACCTCTGTGAGCGGAGCTATGGGCTCCATTATCCAACTGTAACATTGGCTCCAAAGTGAAAAATGTTTCGTTGAGAATGCTCCATTTGACCTAAGGAGTCGTCCTGCAAAGTCTGAGACTCCTACGGCGATTTGACATTTTTGGTCGAAAATGCACATAAGACTAACACCTGGCGCTCAAATGCCACTCGGATGTCAAAGTTGTCGCAGCGCATTGAAATTTTGCATGCGGGTAGACCTTGACCTGGAGGTCACGTTCCCACCGTTCTTGACCCCAGATCACCTCTGTGAGCGGAGCTATGGGCTCCATTATCCAACTGTAACATTGGCTCCAAAGTGAAAAATGTTTCGTTGAGAATGCTCCATTTGACCTAAGGAGTCGTCCTGCAAAGTCTGAGACTCCTACGGCGATTTGACATTTTTGGTCGAAAATGCACATAAGACTAACACCTGGCGCTCAAATGCCACTCGGATGTCAAAGTTGTCGCAGCGCATTGAAATTTTGCATGCGGGTAGACCTTGACCTGGAGGTCACGTTCCCACCGTTCTTGACCCCAGATCACCTCCTGTGAGCGGAGCTATGGGCTCCATTATCCAACTGTAACATTGGCTCCAAAGTGAAAAATGTTTCGTTGAGAATGCTCCATTTGACCTAAGGAGTCGTCCTGCAAAGTCTGAGACTCCTACGGCGATTTGACATTTTTGGTCGAAAATGCACATAAGACTAACACCTGGCGCTCAAATGCCACTCGGATGTCAAAGTTGTCGCAGCGCATTGAAATTTTGCATGCGGGTAGACCTTGACCTGGAGGTCACGTTCCCACCGTTCTTGACCCCAGATCACCTCTGTGAGCGGAGCTATGGGCTCCATTATCCAACTGTAACATTGGCTCCAAAGTGAAAAATGTTTCGTTGAGAATGCTCCATTTGACCTAAGGAGTCGTCCTGCAAAGTCTGAGACTCCTACGGCGATTTGACATTTTTGGTCGAAAATGCACATAAGACTAACACCTGGCGCTCAAATGCCACTCGGATGTCAAAGTTGTCGCAGCGCATTGAAATTTTGCATGCGGGTAGACCTTGACCTGGAGGTCACGTTCCCACCGTTCTTGACCCCAGATCACCTCTGTGAGCGGAGCTATGGGCTCCATTATCCAACTGTAACATTGGCTCCAAAGTGAAAAATGTTTCGTTGAGAATGCTCCATTTGACCTAAGGAGTCGTCCTGCAAAGTCTGAGACTCCTACGGCGATTTGACATTTTTGGTCGAAAATGCACATAAGACTAACACCTGGCGCTCAAATGCCACTCGGATGTCAAAGTTGTCGCAGCGCATTGAAATTTTGCATGCGGGTAGACCTTGACCTGGAGGTCACGTTCCCACCGTTCTTGACCCCAGATCACCTCTGTGAGCGGAGCTATGGGCTCCATTATCCAACTGTAACATTGGCTCCAAAGTGAAAAATGTTTCGTTGAGAATGCTCCATTTGACCTAAGGAGTCGTCCTGCAAAGTCTGAGACTCCTACGGCGATTTGACATTTTTGGTCGAAAATGCACATAAGACACCTGGCGCTCAAATGCCACTCGGATGTCAAAGTTGTCGCAGCGCATTGAAATTTTGCATGCGGGTAGACCTTGACCTGGAGGTCACGTTCCCACCGTTCTTGACCCCAGATCACCTCTGTGAGCGGAGCTATGGGCTCCATTATCCAACTGTAACATTGGCTCCAAAGTGAAAAATGTTTCGTTGAGAATGCTCCATTTGACCTAAGGAGTCGTCCTGCAAAGTCTGAGACTCCTACGGCGATTTGACATTTTTGGTCGAAAATGCACATAAGACTAACACCTGGCGCTCAAATGCCACTCGGATGTCAAAGTTGTCGCAGCGCATTGAAATTTTGCATGCGGGTAGACCTTGACCTGGAGGTCACGTTCCCACCGTTCTTGACCCCAGATCACCTCTGTGAGCGGAGCTATGGGCTCCATTATCCAACTGTAACATTGGCTCCAAAGTGAAAAATGTTTCGTTGAGAATGCTCCATTTGACCTAAGGAGTCGTCCTGCAAAGTCTGAGACTCCTACGGCGATTTGACATTTTTGGTCGAAAATGCACATAAGACTAACACCTGGCGCTCAAATGCCACTCGGATGTCAAAGTTGTCGCAGCGCATTGAAATTTTGCATGCGGGTAGACCTTGACCTGGAGGTCACGTTCCCACCGTTCTTGACCCCAGATCACCTCTGTGAGCGGAGCTATGGGCTCCATTATCCAACTGTAACATTGGCTCCAAAGTGAAAAATGTTTCGTTGAGAATGCTCCATTTGACCTAAGGAGTCGTCCTGCAAAGTCTGAGACTCCTACGGCGATTTGACATTTTTGGTCGAAAATGCACATAAGACTAACACCTGGCGCTCAAATGCCACTCGGATGTCAAAGTTGTCGCAGCGCATTGAAATTTTGCATGCGGGTAGACCTTGACCTGGAGGTCACGTTCCCACCGTTCTTGACCCCAGATCACCTCTGTGAGCGGAGCTATGGGCTCCATTATCCAACTGTAACATTGGCTCCAAAGTGAAACATGTTTCGTTGAGAATGCTCCATTTGACCTAAGGAGTCGTCCTGCAAAGTCTGAGACTCCTACGGCGATTTGACATTTTTGGTCGAAAATGCACATAAGACTAACACCTGGCGCTCAAATGCCACTCGGATGTCAAAGTTGTCGCAGCGCATTGAAATTTTGCATGCGGGTAGACCTTGACCTGGAGGTCACGTTCCCACCGTTCTTGACCCCAGATCACCTCTGTGAGCGGAGCTATGGGCTCCATTATCCAACTGTAACATTGGCTCCAAAGTGAAACATGTTTCGTTGAGAATGCTCCATTTGACCTAAGGAGTCGTCCTGCAAAGTCTGAGACTCCTACGGCGATTTGACATTTTTGGTCGAAAATGCACATAAGACTAACACCTGGCGCTCAAATGCCACTCGGATGTCAAAGTTGTCGCAGCGCATTGAAATTTTGCATGCGGGTAGACCTTGACCTGGAGGTCACGTTCCCACCGTTCTTGACCCCAGATCACCTCTGTGAGCGGAGCTATGGGCTCCATTATCCAACTGTAACATTGGCTCCAAAGTGAAAAATGTTTCGTTGAGAATGCTCCATTTGACCTAAGGAGTCGTCCTGCAAAGTCTGAGACTCCTACGGCGATTTGACATTTTTGGTCGAAAATGCACATAAGACTAACACCTGGCGCTCAAATGCCACTCGGATGTCAAAGTTGTCGCAGCGCATTGAAATTTTGCATGCGGGTAGACCTTGACCTGGAGGTCACGTTCCCACCGTTCTTGACCCCAGATCACCTCTGTGAGCGGAGCTATGGGCTCCATTATCCAACTGTAACATTGGCTCCAAAGTGAAAAATGTTTCGTTGAGAATGCTCCATTTGACCTAAGGAGTCGTCCTGCAAAGTCTGAGACTCCTACGGCGATTTGACATTTTTGGTCGAAAATGCACATAAGACTAACACCTGGCGCTCAAATGCCACTCGGATGTCAAAGTTGTCGCAGCGCATTGAAATTTTGCATGCGGGTAGACCTTGACCTGGAGGTCACGTTCCCACCGTTCTTGACCCCAGATCACCTCTGTGAGCGGAGCTATGGGCTCCATTATCCAACTGTAACATTGGCTCCAAAGTGAAAAATGTTTCGTTGAGAATGCTCCATTTGACCTAAGGAGTCGTCCTGCAAAGTCTGAGACTCCTACGGCGATTTGACATTTTTGGTCGAAAATGCACATAAGACTAACACCTGGCGCTCAAATGCCACTCGGATGTCAAAGTTGTCGCAGCGCATTGAAATTTTGCATGCGGGTAGACCTTGACCTGGAGGTCACGTTCCCACCGTTCTTGACCCCAGATCACCTCTGTGAGCGGAGCTATGGGCTCCATTATCCAACTGTAACATTGGCTCCAAAGTGAAAAATGTTTCGTTGAGAATGCTCCATTTGACCTAAGGAGTCGTCCTGCAAAGTCTGAGACTCCTACGGCGATTTGACATTTTTGGTCGAAAATGCACATAAGACTAACACCTGGCGCTCAAATGCCACTCGGATGTCAAAGTTGTCGCAGCGCATTGAAATTTTGCATGCGGGTAGACCTTGACCTGGAGGTCACGTTCCCACCGTTCTTGACCCCAGATCACCTCTGTGAGCGGAGCTATGGGCTCCATTATCCAACTGTAACATTGGCTCCAAAGTGAAAAATGTTTCGTTGAGAATGCTCCATTTGACCTAAGGAGTCGTCCTGCAAAGTCTGAGACTCCTACGGCGATTTGACATTTTTGGTCGAAAATGCACATAAGACTAACACCTGGCGCTCAAATGCCACTCGGATGTCAAAGTTGTCGCAGCGCATTGAAATTTTGCATGCGGGTAGACCTTGACCTGGAGGTCACGTTCCCACCGTTCTTGACCCCAGATCACCTCTGTGAGCGGAGCTATGGGCTCCATTATCCAACTGTAACATTGGCTCCAAAGTGAAAAATGTTTCGTTGAGAATGCTCCATTTGACCTAAGGAGTCGTCCTGCAAGGTCTGAGACTCCTACGGCGATTTGACATTTTTGGTCGAAAATGCACATAAGACTAACACCTGGCGCTCAAATGCCACTCGGATGTCAAAGTTGTCGCAGCGCATTGAAATTTTGCATGCGGGTAGACCTTGACCTGGAGGTCACGTTCCCACCGTTCTTGACCCCAGATCACCTCTGTGAGCGGAGCTATGGGCTCCATTATCCAACTGTAACATTGGCTCCAAAGTGAAAAATGTTTCGTTGAGAATGCTCCATTTGACCTAAGGAGTCGTCCTGCAAAGTCTGAGACTCCTACGGCGATTTGACATTTTTGGTCGAAAATGCACATAAGACTAACACCTGGCGCTCAAATGCCACTCGGATGTCAAAGTTGTCGCAGCGCATTGAAATTTTGCATGCGGGTAGACCTTGACCTGGAGGTCACGTTCCCACCGTTCTTGACCCCAGATCACCTCTGTGAGCGGAGCTATGGGCTCCATTATCCAACTGTAACATTGGCTCCAAAGTGAAAAATGTTTCGTTGAGAATGCTCCATTTGACCTAAGGAGTCGTCCTGCAAAGTCTGAGACTCCTACGGCGATTTGACATTTTTGGTCGAAAATGCACATAAGACTAACACCTGGCGCTCAAATGCCACTCGGATGTCAAAGTTGTCGCAGCGCATTGAAATTTTGCATGCGGGTAGACCTTGACCTGGAGGTCACGTTCCCACCGTTCTTGACCCCAGATCACCTCTGTGAGCGGAGCTATGGGCTCCATTATCCAACTGTAACATTGGCTCCAAAGTGAAAAATGTTTCGTTGAGAATGCTCCATTTGACCTAAGGAGTCGTCCTGCAAAGTCTGAGACTCCTACGGCGATTTGACATTTTTGGTCGAAAATGCACATAAGACTAACACCTGGCGCTCAAATGCCACTCGGATGTCAAAGTTGTCGCAGCGCATTGAAATTTTGCATGCGGGTAGACCTTGACCTGGAGGTCACGTTCCCACCGTTCTTGACCCCAGATCACCTCTGTGAGCGGAGCTATGGGCTCCATTATCCAACTGTAACATTGGCTCCAAAGTGAAAAATGTTTCGTTGAGAATGCTCCATTTGACCTAAGGAGTCGTCCTGCAAAGTCTGAGACTCCTACGGCGATTTGACATTTTTGGTCGAAAATGCACATAAGACTAACACCTGGCGCTCAAATGCCACTCGGATGTCAAAGTTGTCGCAGCGCATTGAAATTTTGCATGCGGGTAGACCTTGACCTGGAGGTCACGTTCCCACCGTTCTTGACCCCAGATCACCTCTGTGAGCGGAGCTATGGGCTCCATTATCCAACTGTAACATTGGCTCCAAAGTGAAAAATGTTTCGTTGAGAATGCTCCATTTGACCTAAGGAGTCGTCCTGCAAAGTCTGAGACTCCTACGGCGATTTGACATTTTTGGTCGAAAATGCACATAAGACTAACACCTGGCGCTCAAATGCCACTCGGATGTCAAAGTTGTCGCAGCGCATTGAAATTTTGCATGCGGGTAGACCTTGACCTGGAGGTCACGTTCCCACCGTTCTTGACCCCAGATCACCTCTGTGAGCGGAGCTATGGGCTCCATTATCCAACTGTAACATTGGCTCCAAAGTGAAACATGTTTCGTTGAGAATGCTCCATTTGACCTAAGGAGTCGTCCTGCAAAGTCTGAGACTCCTACGGCGATTTGACATTTTTGGTCGAAAATGCACATAAGACTAACACCTGGCGCTCAAATGCCACTCGGATGTCAAAGTTGTCGCAGCGCATTGAAATTTTGCATGCGGGTAGACCTTGACCTGGAGGTCACGTTCCCACCGTTCTTGACCCCAGATCACCTCTGTGAGCGGAGCTATGGGCTCCATTATCCAACTGTAACATTGGCTCCAAAGTGAAACATGTTTCGTTGAGAATGCTCCATTTGACCTAAGGAGTCGTCCTGCAAAGTCTGAGACTCCTACGGCGATTTGACATTTTTGGTCGAAAATGCACATAAGACTAACACCTGGCGCTCAAATGCCACTCGGATGTCAAAGTTGTCGCAGCGCATTGAAATTTTGCATGCGGGTAGACCTTGACCTGGAGGTCACGTTCCCACCGTTCTTGACCCCAGATCACCTCTGTGAGCGGAGCTATGGGCTCCATTATCCAACTGTAACATTGGCTCCAAAGTGAAAAATGTTTCGTTGAGAATGCTCCATTTGACCTAAGGAGTCGTCCTGCAAAGTCTGAGACTCCTACGGCGATTTGACATTTTTGGTCGAAAATGCACATAAGACTAACACCTGGCGCTCAAATGCCACTCGGATGTCAAAGTTGTCGCAGCGCATTGAAATTTTGCATGCGGGTAGACCTTGACCTGGAGGTCACGTTCCCACCGTTCTTGACCCCAGATCACCTCTGTGAGCGGAGCTATGGGCTCCATTATCCAACTGTAACATTGGCTCCAAAGTGAAAAATGTTTCGTTGAGAATGCTCCATTTGACCTAAGGAGTCGTCCTGCAAAGTCTGAGACTCCTACGGCGATTTGACATTTTTGGTCGAAAATGCACATAAGACTAACACCTGGCGCTCAAATGCCACTCGGATGTCAAAGTTGTCGCAGCGCATTGAAATTTTGCATGCGGGTAGACCTTGACCTGGAGGTCACGTTCCCACCGTTCTTGACCCCAGATCACCTCTGTGAGCGGAGCTATGGGCTCCATTATCCAACTGTAACATTGGCTCCAAAGTGAAAAATGTTTCGTTGAGAATGCTCCATTTGACCTAAGGAGTCGTCCTGCAAAGTCTGAGACTCCTACGGCGATTTGACATTTTTGGTCGAAAATGCACATAAGACTAACACCTGGCGCTCAAATGCCACTCGGATGTCAAAGTTGTCGCAGCGCATTGAAATTTTGCATGCGGGTAGACCTTGACCTGGAGGTCACGTTCCCACCGTTCTTGACCCCAGATCACCTCTGTGAGCGGAGCTATGGGCTCCATTATCCAACTGTAACATTGGCTCCAAAGTGAAAAATGTTTCGTTGAGAATGCTCCATTTGACCTAAGGAGTCGTCCTGCAAAGTCTGAGACTCCTACGGCGATTTGACATTTTTGGTCGAAAATGCACATAAGACTAACACCTGGCGCTCAAATGCCACTCGGATGTCAAAGTTGTCGCAGCGCATTGAAATTTTGCATGCGGGTAGACCTTGACCTGGAGGTCACGTTCCCACCGTTCTTGACCCCAGATCACCTCTGTGAGCGGAGCTATGGGCTCCATTATCCAACTGTAACATTGGCTCCAAAGTGAAAAATGTTTCGTTGAGAATGCTCCATTTGACCTAAGGAGTCGTCCTGCAAAGTCTGAGACTCCTACGGCGATTTGACATTTTTGGTCGAAAATGCACATAAGACTAACACCTGGCGCTCAAATGCCACTCGGATGTCAAAGTTGTCGCAGCGCATTGAAATTTTGCATGCGGGTAGACCTTGACCTGGAGGTCACGTTCCCACCGTTCTTGACCCCAGATCACCTCTGTGAGCGGAGCTATGGGCTCCATTATCCAACTGTAACATTGGCTCCAAAGTGAAAAATGTTTCGTTGAGAATGCTCCATTTGACCTAAGGAGTCGTCCTGCAAGGTCTGAGACTCCTACGGCGATTTGACATTTTTGGTCGAAAATGCACATAAGACTAACACCTGGCGCTCAAATGCCACTCGGATGTCAAAGTTGTCGCAGCGCATTGAAATTTTGCATGCGGGTAGACCTTGACCTGGAGGTCACGTTCCCACCGTTCTTGACCCCAGATCACCTCTGTGAGCGGAGCTATGGGCTCCATTATCCAACTGTAACATTGGCTCCAAAGTGAAAAATGTTTCGTTGAGAATGCTCCATTTGACCTAAGGAGTCGTCCTGCAAAGTCTGAGACTCCTACGGCGATTTGACATTTTTGGTCGAAAATGCACAGAGAGAGAGAGAGAGATTCTTTATTTCCTCCAGATGCGATTCCGAAGATTACAATGAATATATATTCAATTACACGCAGTTAACACAATAAAAAAAGGCACAACATATTTACAATTACACACAGTTTATCAAATTCAGATACCTAAATGATGACAGATTTTCACTAGAAGATATATATCAGAAGATGCTTAGTTTGTACAGATACGAGGAGAACTGAAGTATAATAGTTTCCCAGGTGTGTTGATCCAGATTGTGAGTAAATTTTGTTTCAGCCCCAAATAAGACTGATAACATATCTGTTTCATCTTGCATTTCAAAATCAACATATTTTTGAACGTCAAGTACGTCAATGAGAGAAGAGAAAAACGCATTTCTTTCTGATATCAGCGCTTCACAATGTAAAATAACGTGGCTGTCATAGTCAAAAGCATGCCTATTACAGAGCATGCACTCTTTCGAAAGTTTACTACGTGATGAGACTTTCACACAGAGTTGTAAAGCAGGTCGATATTCCGGGTACAGAAAAGCTAATTGCCAAAGTACATGGTATGTTAATTTCGTATGAATTCTCTTATAACGGGACATGCTTGCGTTATTTGATACATTTGTGAGCCATGATTGTTCTTCGTATTTGCATATAGTTTCGTTAACACGATTTCTCCATTTCAATTTTGGAGGGAAAGTACCGTACTGAGTATATGCACGAAGGTAGGGACTCAGATTGTATTTATCAAGTGTTGATTTAAGATCTCCACAGATTGTCTTTGAATTGACAGGGCTTGCAATGGACGCGCAAAAAATATCTTTTGCAAAGTTATTACAGTTCAGATTGCATAAACGACCAAGAAATAAAAGTTTGCATTTATCAATATATGCAGTAATTGTCCAAAGTCCAAGGTTCGAAATAGTAGATTCTGAGGGAGATCTTTTATCAAGACCCTGTACAATGCGTGCAAAATATCTTTGCGTTCCTTCCAACAGAGCGGCATGTTGACCCTTGATGTCATAGAGTAATTCACATCCATAAAGGCTGGTTGTGAGTATCATTCTGAGCCATATTTTCACACTTGAAATTGGATGAAGATCATAACTATTTAATCCTAAAGATCTTAGGGAGTTAATATTTTGTCTTGCTTTCTGACAGTACTTTTCAATTCTTGTTTTACAGGACAGATTGTATGTTAGAAGTATTCCACCATACACCGTAGAGTCAGTTGTAGTGATGTGTATATTACCAAGTTTACAATGACAGTTATATCCCTTGCGTTTTGCTTTGGTGAACACAATTATTGCACTTTTTGATGGATTATATGTTAGGCGCCACCTTGAGGCATATGTATGTACAATATCAAGGGATGTTTGTAAGCCTCTCGGTGATGCGCTAATAAGTGTAGTATCGTCGGCAAGCAAGACTGCAGGAATATCCATACCATATGCACGGATGCCACATTGTGCTTGTCTAAGGGCTGTAATGATGTCATTTATAAAAACAAGAAAAAACCAAGCAGAGATTACTCTGCCTTGGCCAACACCTTGCTGAACCATATATGTGTCTGATTGTTCACCTTGGAAGGAAATATAAGCATAACTATTTGTATAACAATGATGTAGTAATTTCCATGTATTACCTCTAATGCCCAGTTTATGTAGTTTGTAAAATAATCCATCGTGCCATATCCTATCGAATGCTTTTTCATTATCTAAGAAAGCTGCATAGACTGCAGAGTCCCTTTGTATGTAATACTGAATGCCTTCGATCAAAGTAAATACTGACATAATAGCTCCATGTTCTTTTCTAAAACCAAACTGTAGCATATCAGGAAAGTCTGGGTTAAGTCTACATAGTTTGTCTTCTATACGTTTGAGCAGTATTTTTTCAAAGAGTTTACAGAGACATGATGTGAGAGTAATACCTCTATAATTTCGAGGGTCAGATTTTTCATTCTTCCCCTTATATATTGGTATGACCATACCAAGTCTATAATCATAAGGTACATATTGTAGTTGCATCATATGATTAAAAAGTATACGTAAGGAATAAATAAGATGTTCTCCTGCATAGATAATATGTTCATTTGTAATCTTATCCGGACCTGGGGATTTATTCCTGCTGAGGGATTTGACGGCCTCTCTTATCTCTTGACATGTAAATTCTTTTTCCAATTCCTCATCAGGCCTCTCTCGTACTTGTTTAAATATCTGTACCTTACTAGTTATATCTTCTTTAAATACATCATCAAATCCTTCGGAATGGTAGGGTTTGGCTAAATCTGAAAAATATTTACCCCATAATCTGCAAATAGCTGAGGGTGTAGAACCACATTCATCCTTATAGTTAAGTATAGGTATCTCGGCCACCCTCCCTCGTTGTTTTCTAACAGTTTTATAAAAAGAATTTATATCAAGTTCAGCTGACCTCTCAATTTCCCTTAGGGTATTCTTTTTGTTGGACCTTTTCGATTTTCGATAGAGGCGCCTGAAGTGTCTCTTTTCAGTTTTATAAGAGATGCGCGAATCTGAGTTTTCGTCCCTGGGTTTACCGTTATTTAGCCATGCACGTCGAGCAACCCTCATACGGTAATGTGCATCATTTAGTCCGTCAGGTTTCCAGAATGGTTTAAGATAAGGTTTATATTCACATTTAGGGATACATTTGGAACTTGCAAGTAAAAGGCATTTACTTATATGGTCGCTATATGTGTCAACATTTTCAGGCTGACAAGACAGATTACAGTCGTGAAAGGAGTTAAGATATGTACCAAATTCACACTGGTACATGAGTATATCATCTTGACTTGCTTTGTTCCATTTTGGAACAGGGGGGTTAATATTGAGATTATTTCGACCAAAGGCTCTCAATGACATAGATAATAAACATGGGAGATGATCTGACACCGTATAAGGGCATGTATCTATAACATGGAGATCGGTAACATGGTCTTTTATCCACGAGGGTACCAGGATATAGTCAATCATACTCTTTAAGGTGTTATCCTTGGATCTACATGTATAACGTGGGGAATGGGTTGCGAACTCACTAATGGTGTGTAGGAGGTGTCTATCAGATATAGCAGTGCTAACTAGCTTATCCCGGGCAGAGAGATTGTGCTTACAAATATCTGCATTAAGATCACCAAGGATAAAAGTAACACCCTGTTCACAGAGATCATCATACATATCTATGAGTTCGTTAAGGGCGTCACAATACACAGAATGTAGTACATTAGTTGAAGGTAGGCGACATGCTATTACATAAATATCACAGAAGTGTCGCCGAGTTAGTTTGATAGCTATTGCGTGGTCTGTGCTTACAGTGATAGTGTGAGCTTTCCACTCGCTGTTGCTATTAACTAAGATTGCTAATCCATCTGATCCCCGAAAACAGCATGTTTCCGGAGAAACAGCATTATAGGATATCAAATTTAGATCCTGAAACATATTTAATTTAGACATTCTATTTGCAGGCAGCCAATGCTCCTGTAGGGCCACAACATCAACATGTCGAGACAATGTCTGACGAATATAGTCCGTACCGTGGAGAACTCCACGTACATTCCATGTTAATAATGATAGCGTCATTAGGAGTACACCCACCTTGATCACAGTGTCCTTTCTAAACTGGATGTGACACATGAATGTTTTATTACCTGTGGGTATGAGAGTCGGTGTTACGAGATGGCATCCGGGTCTTGGGCACATATTCTCTCGTTTTAATACCTGGAGGCCAAAAATCTGGATTAGTACAAACGAAGTGTTCATAGTCGTCATAGTCGATGTTCACTTGCACAGTGTAGGTGTGTTGGTAGTTGTAGGGTTGATTCTTCTTCATTAGTCGGACAAAGGTGACAAAATGCTCCATTTGACCTAAGGAGTCGTCCTGCAAAGTCTGAGACTCCTACGGGGATTTGACATTTTTGGTCGAAAATGCACATAAGACTAACACCTGGCGCTCAAATGCCACTCGGATGTCAAAGTTGTCGCAGCGCATTGAAATTTTGCATGCGGGTAGACCTTGACCTGGAGGTCACGTTCCCACCGTTCTTGACCCCAGATCACCTCTGTGAGCGGAGCTATGGGCTCCATTATCCAACTGTAACATTGGCTCCAAAGTGAAAAATGTTTCGTTGAGAATGCTCCATTTGACCTAAGGAGTCGTCCTGCAAAGTCTGAGACTCCTACGGCGATTTGACATTTTTGGTCGAAAATGCACATAAGACTAACACCTGGCGCTCAAATGCCACTCGGATGTCAAAGTTGTCGCAGCGCATTGAAATTTTGCATGCGGGTAGACCTTGACCTGGAGGTCACGTTCCCACCGTTCTTGACCCCAGATCACCTCTGTGAGCGGAGCTATGGGCTCCATTATCCAACTGTAACATTGGCTCCAAAGTGAAAAATGTTTCGTTGAGAATGCTCCATTTGACCTAAGGAGTCGTCCTGCAAAGTCTGAGACTCCTACGGCGATTTGACATTTTTGGTCGAAAATGCACATAAGACTAACACCTGGCGCTCAAATGCCACTCGGATGTCAAAGTTGTCGCAGCGCATTGAAATTTTGCATGCGGGTAGACCTTGACCTGGAGGTCACGTTCCCACCGTTCTTGACCCCAGATCACCTCTGTGAGCGGAGCTATGGGCTCCATTATCCAACTGTAACATTGGCTCCAAAGTGAAAAATGTTTCGTTGAGAATGCTCCATTTGACCTAAGGAGTCGTCCTGCAAAGTCTGAGACTCCTACGGCGATTTGACATTTTTGGTCGAAAATGCACATAAGACTAACACCTGGCGCTCAAATGCCACTCGGATGTCAAAGTTGTCGCAGCGCATTGAAATTTTGCATGCGGGTAGACCTTGACCTGGAGGTCACGTTCCCACCGTTCTTGACCCCAGATCACCTCTGTGAGCGGAGCTATGGGCTCCATTATCCAACTGTAACATTGGCTCCAAAGTGAAAAATGTTTCGTTGAGAATGCTCCATTTGACCTAAGGAGTCGTCCTGCAAAGTCTGAGACTCCTACGGCGATTTGACATTTTTGGTCGAAAATGCACATAAGACTAACACCTGGCGCTCAAATGCCACTCGGATGTCAAAGTTGTCGCAGCGCATTGAAATTTTGCATGCGGGTAGACCTTGACCTGGAGGTCACGTTCCCACCGTTCTTGACCCCAGATCACCTCTGTGAGCGGAGCTATGGGCTCCATTATCCAACTGTAACATTGGCTCCAAAGTGAAAAATGTTTCGTTGAGAATGCTCCATTTGACCTAAGGAGTCGTCCTGCAAAGTCTGAGACTCCTACGGCGATTTGACATTTTTGGTCGAAAATGCACATAAGACTAACACCTGGCGCTCAAATGCCACTCGGATGTCAAAGTTGTCGCAGCGCATTGAAATTTTGCATGCGGGTAGACCTTGACCTGGAGGTCACGTTCCCACCGTTCTTGACCCCAGATCACCTCTGTGAGCGGAGCTATGGGCTCCATTATCCAACTGTAACATTGGCTCCAAAGTGAAAAATGTTTCGTTGAGAATGCTCCATTTGACCTAAGGAGTCGTCCTGCAAAGTCTGAGACTCCTACGGCGATTTGACATTTTTGGTCGAAAATGCACATAAGACTAACACCTGGCGCTCAAATGCCACTCGGATGTCAAAGTTGTCGCAGCGCATTGAAATTTTGCATGCGGGTAGACCTTGACCTGGAGGTCACGTTCCCACCGTTCTTGACCCCAGATCACCTCTGTGAGCGGAGCTATGGGCTCCATTATCCAACTGTAACATTGGCTCCAAAGTGAAAAATGTTTCGTTGAGAATGCTCCATTTGACCTAAGGAGTCGTCCTGCAAAGTCTGAGACTCCTACGGCGATTTGACATTTTTGGTCGAAAATGCACATAAGACTAACAACACCTGGCGCTCAAATGCCACTCGGATGTCAAAGTTGTCGCAGCGCATTGAAATTTTGCATGCGGGTAGACCTTGACCTGGAGGTCACGTTCCCACCGTTCTTGACCCCAGATCACCTCTGTGAGCGGAGCTATGGGCTCCATTATCCAACTGTAACATTGGCTCCAAAGTGAAAAATGTTTCGTTGAGAATGCTCCATTTGACCTAAGGAGTCGTCCTGCAAAGTCTGAGACTCCTACGGCGATTTGACATTTTTGGTCGAAAATGCACATAAGACTAACACCTGGCGCTCAAATGCCACTCGGATGTCAAAGTTGTCGCAGCGCATTGAAATTTTGCATGCGGGTAGACCTTGACCTGGAGGTCACGTTCCCACCGTTCTTGACCCCAGATCACCTCTGTGAGCGGAGCTATGGGCTCCATTATCCAACTGTAACATTGGCTCCAAAGTGAAAAATGTTTCGTTGAGAATGCTCCATTTGACCTAAGGAGTCGTCCTGCAAAGTCTGAGACTCCTACGGCGATTTGACATTTTTGGTCGAAAATGCACATAAGACTAACACCTGGCGCTCAAATGCCACTCGGATGTCAAAGTTGTCGCAGCGCATTGAAATTTTGCATGCGGGTAGACCTTGACCTGGAGGTCACGTTCCCACCGTTCTTGACCCCAGATCACCTCTGTGAGCGGAGCTATGGGCTCCATTATCCAATTGTAACATTGGCTCCAAAGTGAAAAATGTTTCGTTGAGAATGCTCCATTTGACCTAAGGAGTCGTCCTGCAAAGTCTGAGACTCCTACGGCGATTTGACATTTTTGGTCGAAAATGCACCTAAGACTAACACCTGGCGCTCAAATGCCACTCGGATGTCAAAGTTGTCGCAGCGCATTGAAATTTTGCATGCGGGTAGACCTTGACCTGGAGGTCACGTTCCCACCGTTCTTGACCCCAGATCACCTCTGTGAGCGGAGCTATGGGCTCCATTATCCAACTGTAACATTGGCTCCAAAGTGAAAAATGTTTCGTTGAGAATGCTCCATTTGACCTAAGGAGTCGTCCTGCAAAGTCTGAGACTCCTACGGCGATTTGACATTTTTGGTCGAAAATGCACATAAGACTAACACCTGGCGCTCAAATGCCACTCGGATGTCAAAGTTGTCGCAGCGCATTGAAATTTTGCATGCGGGTAGACCTTGACCTGGAGGTCACGTTCCCACCGTTCTTGACCCCAGATCACCTCTGTGAGCGGAGCTATGGGCTCCATTATCCAACTGTAACATTGGCTCCAAAGTGAAAAATGTTTCGTTGAGAATGCTCCATTTGACCTAAGGAGTCGTCCTGCAAAGTCTGAGACTCCTACGGCGATTTGACATTTTTGGTCGAAAATGCACATAAGACTAACACCTGGCGCTCAAATGCCACTCGGATGTCAAAGTTGTCGCAGCGCATTGAAATTTTGCATGCGGGTAGACCTTGACCTGGAGGTCACGTTCCCACCGTTCTTGACCCCAGATCACCTCTGTGAGCGGAGCTATGGGCTCCATTATCCAACTGTAACATTGGCTCCAAAGTGAAAAATGTTTCGTTGAGAATGCTCCATTTGACCTAAGGAGTCGTCCTGCAAAGTCTGAGACTCCTACGGCGATTTGACATTTTTGGTCGAAAATGCACATAAGACTAACACCTGGCGCTCAAATGCCACTCGGATGTCAAAGTTGTCGCAGCGCATTGAAATTTTGCATGCGGGTAGACCTTGACCTGGAGGTCACGTTCCCCACCGTTCTTGACCCCCAGATCACCTCTGTGAGCGGAGCTATGGGCTCCATTATCCAACTGTAACATTGGCTCCAAAGTGAAAAATGTTTCGTTGAGAATGCTCCATTTGACCTAAGGAGTCGTCCTGCAAAGTCTGAGACTCCTACGGCGATTTGACATTTTTGGTCGAAAATGCACATAAGACTAACACCTGGCGCTCAAATGCCACTCGGATGTCAAAGTTGTCGCAGCGCATTGAAATTTTGCATGCGGGTAGACCTTGACCTGGAGGTCACGTTCCCACCGTTCTTGACCCCAGATCACCTCTGTGAGCGGAGCTATGGGCTCCATTATCCAACTGTAACATTGGCTCCAAAGTGAAAAATGTTTCGTTGAGAATGCTCCATTTGACCTAAGGAGTCGTCCTGCAAAGTCTGAGACTCCTACGGCGATTTGACATTTTTGGTCGAAAATGCACATAAGACTAACACCTGGCGCTCAAATGCCACTCGGATGTCAAAGTTGTCGCAGCGCATTGAAATTTTGCATGCGGGTAGACCTTGACCTGGAGGTCACGTTCCCACCGTTCTTGACCCCAGATCACCTCTGTGAGCGGAGCTATGGGCTCCATTATCCAACTGTAACATTGGCTCCAAAGTGAAAAATGTTTCGTTGAGAATGCTCCATTTGACCTAAGGAGTCGTCCTGCAAAGTCTGAGACTCCTACGGCGATTTGACATTTTTGGTCGAAAATGCACATAAGACTAACACCTGGCGCTCAAATGCCACTCGGATGTCAAAGTTGTCGCAGCGCATTGAAATTTTGCATGCGGGTAGACCTTGACCTGGAGGTCACGTTCCCACCGTTCTTGACCCCAGATCACCTCTGTGAGCGGAGCTATGGGCTCCATTATCCAACTGTAACATTGGCTCCAAAGTGAAAAATGTTTCGTTGAGAATGCTCCATTTGACCTAAGGAGTCGTCCTGCAAAGTCTGAGACTCCTACGGCGATTTGACATTTTTGGTCGAAAATGCACATAAGACTAACACCTGGCGCTCAAATGCCACTCGGATGTCAAAGTTGTCGCAGCGCATTGAAATTTTGCATGCGGGTAGACCTTGACCTGGAGGTCACGTTCCCACCGTTCTTGACCCCAGATCACCTCTGTGAGCGGAGCTATGGGCTCCATTATCCAACTGTAACATTGGCTCCAAAGTGAAAAATGTTTCGTTGAGAATGCTCCATTTGACCTAAGGAGTCGTCCTGCAAAGTCTGAGACTCCTACGGCGATTTGACATTTTTGGTCGAAAATGCACATAAGACTAACACCTGGCGCTCAAATGCCACTCGGATGTCAAAGTTGTCGCAGCGCATTGAAATTTTGCATGCGGGTAGACCTTGACCTGGAGGTCACGTTCCCACCGTTCTTGACCCCAGATCACCTCTGTGAGCGGAGCTATGGGCTCCATTATCCAACTGTAACATTGGCTCCAAAGTGAAAAATGTTTCGTTGAGAATGCTCCATTTGACCTAAGGAGTCGTCCTGCAAAGTCTGAGACTCCTACGGCGATTTGACATTTTTGGTCGAAAATGCACATAAGACTAACACCTGGCGCTCAAATGCCACTCGGATGTCAAAGTTGTCGCAGCGCATTGAAATTTTGCATGCGGGTAGACCTTGACCTGGAGGTCACGTTCCCACCGTTCTTGACCCCAGATCACCTCTGTGAGCGGAGCTATGGGCTCCATTATCCAACTGTAACATTGGCTCCAAAGTGAAAAATGTTTCGTTGAGAATGCTCCATTTGACCTAAGGAGTCGTCCTGCAAAGTCTGAGACTCCTACGGCGATTTGACATTTTTGGTCGAAAATGCACATAAGACTAACAACACCTGGCGCTCAAATGCCACTCGGATGTCAAAGTTGTCGCAGCGCATTGAAATTTTGCATGCGGGTAGACCTTGACCTGGAGGTCACGTTCCCACCGTTCTTGACCCCAGATCACCTCTGTGAGCGGAGCTATGGGCTCCATTATCCAACTGTAACATTGGCTCCAAAGTGAAAAATGTTTCGTTGAGAATGCTCCATTTGACCTAAGGAGTCGTCCTGCAAAGTCTGAGACTCCTACGGCGATTTGACATTTTTGGTCGAAAATGCACATAAGACTAACACCTGGCGCTCAAATGCCACTCGGATGTCAAAGTTGTCGCAGCGCATTGAAATTTTGCATGCGGGTAGACCTTGACCTGGAGGTCACGTTCCCACCGTTCTTGACCCCAGATCACCTCTGTGAGCGGAGCTATGGGCTCCATTATCCAACTGTAACATTGGCTCCAAAGTGAAAAATGTTTCGTTGAGAATGCTCCATTTGACCTAAGGAGTCGTCCTGCAAAGTCTGAGACTCCTACGGCGATTTGACATTTTTGGTCGAAAATGCACATAAGACTAACACCTGGCGCTCAAATGCCACTCGGATGTCAAAGTTGTCGCAGCGCATTGAAATTTTGCATGCGGGTAGACCTTGACCTGGAGGTCACGTTCCCACCGTTCTTGACCCCAGATCACCTCTGTGAGCGGAGCTATGGGCTCCATTATCCAACTGTAACATTGGCTCCAAAGTGAAAAATGTTTCGTTGAGAATGCTCCATTTGACCTAAGGAGTCGTCCTGCAAAGTCTGAGACTCCTACGGCGATTTGACATTTTTGGTCGAAAATGCACATAAGACTAACACCTGGCGCTCAAATGCCACTCGGATGTCAAAGTTGTCGCAGCGCATTGAAATTTTGCATGCGGGTAGACCTTGACCTGGAGGTCACGTTCCCACCGTTCTTGACCCCAGATCACCTCTGTGAGCGGAGCTATGGGCTCCATTATCCAACTGTAACATTGGCTCCAAAGTGAAAAATGTTTCGTTGAGAATGCTCCATTTGACCTAAGGAGTCGTCCTGCAAAGTCTGAGACTCCTACGGCGATTTGACATTTTTGGTCGAAAATGCACATAAGACTAACACCTGGCGCTCAAATGCCACTCGGATGTCAAAGTTGTCGCAGCGCATTGAAATTTTGCATGCGGGTAGACCTTGACCTGGAGGTCACGTTCCCACCGTTCTTGACCCCAGATCACCTCTGTGAGCGGAGCTATGGGCTCCATTATCCAACTGTAACATTGGCTCCAAAGTGAAAAATGTTTCGTTGAGAATGCTCCATTTGACCTAAGGAGTCGTCCTGCAAAGTCTGAGACTCCTACGGCGATTTGACATTTTTGGTCGAAAATGCACATAAGACTAACACCTGGCGCTCAAATGCCACTCGGATGTCAAAGTTGTCGCAGCGCATTGAAATTTTGCATGCGGGTAGACCTTGACCTGGAGGTCACGTTCCCACCGTTCTTGACCCCAGATCACCTCTGTGAGCGGAGCTATGGGCTCCATTATCCAACTGTAACATTGGCTCCAAAGTGAAAAATGTTTCGTTGAGAATGCTCCATTTGACCTAAGGAGTCGTCCTGCAAAGTCTGAGACTCCTACGGCGATTTGACATTTTTGGTCGAAAATGCACATAAGACTAACACCTGGCGCTCAAATGCCACTCGGATGTCAAAGTTGTCGCAGCGCATTGAAATTTTGCATGCGGGTAGACCTTGACCTGGAGGTCACGTTCCCACCGTTCTTGACCCCAGATCACCTCTGTGAGCGGAGCTATGGGCTCCATTATCCAACTGTAACATTGGCTCCAAAGTGAAAAATGTTTCGTTGAGAATGCTCCATTTGACCTAAGGAGTCGTCCTGCAAAGTCTGAGACTCCTACGGCGATTTGACATTTTTGGTCGAAAATGCACATAAGACTAACACCTGGCGCTCAAATGCCACTCGGATGTCAAAGTTGTCGCAGCGCATTGAAATTTTGCATGCGGGTAGACCTTGACCTGGAGGTCACGTTCCCACCGTTCTTGACCCCAGATCACCTCTGTGAGCGGAGCTATGGGCTCCATTATCCAACTGTAACATTGGCTCCAAAGTGAAAAATGTTTCGTTGAGAATGCTCCATTTGACCTAAGGAGTCGTCCTGCAAAGTCTGAGACTCCTACGGCGATTTGACATTTTTGGTCGAAAATGCACATAAGACTAACACCTGGCGCTCAAATGCCACTCGGATGTCAAAGTTGTCGCAGCGCATTGAAATTTTGCATGCGGGTAGACCTTGACCTGGAGGTCACGTTCCCACCGTTCTTGACCCCAGATCACCTCTGTGAGCGGAGCTATGGGCTCCATTATCCAACTGTAACATTGGCTCCAAAGTGAAAAATGTTTCGTTGAGAATGCTCCATTTGACCTAAGGAGTCGTCCTGCAAAGTCTGAGACTCCTACGGCGATTTGACATTTTTGGTCGAAAATGCACATAAGACTAACACCTGGCGCTCAAATGCCACTCGGATGTCAAAGTTGTCGCAGCGCATTGAAATTTTGCATGCGGGTAGACCTTGACCTGGAGGTCACGTTCCCACCGTTCTTGACCCCAGATCACCTCTGTGAGCGGAGCTATGGGCTCCATTATCCAACTGTAACATTGGCTCCAAAGTGAAAAATGTTTCGTTGAGAATGCTCCATTTGACCTAAGGAGTCGTCCTGCAAAGTCTGAGACTCCTACGGCGATTTGACATTTTTGGTCGAAAATGCACATAAGACTAACACCTGGCGCTCAAATGCCACTCGGATGTCAAAGTTGTCGCAGCGCATTGAAATTTTGCATGCGGGTAGACCTTGACCTGGAGGTCACGTTCCCACCGTTCTTGACCCCAGATCACCTCTGTGAGCGGAGCTATGGGCTCCATTATCCAACTGTAACATTGGCTCCAAAGTGAAAAATGTTTCGTTGAGAATGCTCCATTTGACCTAAGGAGTCGTCCTGCAAAGTCTGAGACTCCTACGGCGATTTGACATTTTTGGTCGAAAATGCACATAAGACTAACACCTGGCGCTCAAATGCCACTCGGATGTCAAAGTTGTCGCAGCGCATTGAAATTTTGCATGCGGGTAGACCTTGACCTGGAGGTCACGTTTCCACCGTTCTTGACCCCAGATCACCTCTGTGAGCGGAGCTATGGGCTCCATTATCCAACTGTAACATTGGCTCCAAAGTGAAAAATGTTTCGTTGAGAATGCTTCATTTGACCTAAGGAGTCGTCCTGCAAAGTCTGAGACTCCTACGGCGATTTGACATTTTTGGTCGAAAATGCACATAAGACTAACACCTGGCGCTCAAATGCCACTCGGATGTCAAAGTTGTCGCAGCGCATTGAAATTTTGCATGCGGGTAGACCTTGACCTGGAGGTCACGTTCCCACCGTTCTTGACCCCAGATCACCTCTGTGAGCGGAGCTATGGGCTCCATTATCCAACTGTAACATTGGCTCCAAAGTGAAAAATGTTTCGTTGAGAATGCTCCATTTGACCTAAGGAGTCGTCCTGCAAAGTCTGAGACTCCTACGGCGATTTGACATTTTTGGTCGAAAATGCACATAAGACTAACACCTGGCGCTCAAATGCCACTCGGATGTCAAAGTTGTCGCAGCGCATTGAAATTTTGCATGCGGGTAGACCTTGACCTGGAGGTCACGTTCCCACCGTTCTTGACCCCAGATCACCTCTGTGAGCGGAGCTATGGGCTCCATTATCCAACTGTAACATTGGCTCCAAAGTGAAAAATGTTTCGTTGAGAATGCTCCATTTGACCTAAGGAGTCGTCCTGCAAAGTCTGAGACTCCTACGGCGATTTGACATTTTTGGTCGAAAATGCACATAAGACTAACACCTGGCGCTCAAATGCCACTCGGATGTCAAAGTTGTCGCAGCGCATTGAAATTTTGCATGCGGGTAGACCTTGACCTGGAGGTCACGTTCCCACCGTTCTTGACCCCAGATCACCTCTGTGAGCGGAGCTATGGGCTCCATTATCCAACTGTAACATTGGCTCCAAAGTGAAAAATGTTTCGTTGAGAATGCTCCATTTGACCTAAGGAGTCGTCCTGCAAAGTCTGAGACTCCTACGGCGATTTGACATTTTTGGTCGAAAATGCACATAAGACTAACACCTGGCGCTCAAATGCCACTCGGATGTCAAAGTTGTCACAGCGCATTGAAATTTTGCATGCGGGTAGACCTTGACCTGGAGGTCACGTTCCCACCGTTCTTGACCCCAGATCACCTCTGTGAGCGGAGCTATGGGCTCCATTATCCAACTGTAACATTGGCTCCAAAGTGAAAAATGTTTCGTTGAGAATGCTCCATTTGACCTAAGGAGTCGTCCTGCAAAGTCTGAGACTCCTACGGCGATTTGACATTTTTGGTCGAAAATGCACATAAGACTAACACCTGGCGCTCAAATGCCACTCGGATGTCAAAGTTGTCGCAGCGCATTGAAATTTTGCATGCGGGTAGACCTTGACCTGGAGGTCACGTTCCCACCGTTCTTGACCCCAGATCACCTCTGTGAGCGGAGCTATGGGCTCCATTATCCAACTGTAACATTGGCTCTAAAGTGAAAAATGTTTCGTTGAGAATGCTCCATTTGACCTAAGGAGTCGTCCTGCAAAGTCTGAGACTCCTACGGCGATTTGACATTTTTGGTCGAAAATGCACATAAGACGCTCAAATGCCACTCGGATGTCAAAGTTGTCGCAGCGCATTGAAATTTTGCATGCGGGTAGACCTTGACCTGGAGGTCACGTTCCCACCGTTCTTGACCCCAGATCACCTCTGTGAGCGGAGCTATGGGCTCCATTATCCAACTGTAACATTGGCTCCAAAGTGAAAAATGTTTCGTTGAGAATGCTCCATTTGACCTAAGGAGTCGTCCTGCAAAGTCTGAGACTCCTACGGCGATTTGACATTTTTGGTCGAAAATGCACATAAGACGCTCAAATGCCACTCGGATGTCAAAGTTGTCGCAGCGCATTGAAATTTTGCATGCGGGTAGACCTTGACCTGGAGGTCACGTTCCCACCGTTCTTGACCCCAGATCACCTCTGTGAGCGGAGCTATGGGCTCCATTATCCAACTGTAACATTGGCTCCAAAGTGAAAAATGTTTCGTTGAGAATGCTCCATTTGACCTAAGGAGTCGTCCTGCAAAGTCTGAGACTCCTACGGCGATTTGACATTTTTGGTCGAAAATGCACATAAGACGCTCAAATGCCACTCGGATGTCAAAGTTGTCGCAGCGCATTGAAATTTTGCATGCGGGTAGACCTTGACCTGGAGGTCACGTTCCCACCGTTCTTGACCCCAGATCACCTCTGTGAGCGGAGCTATGGGCTCCATTATCCAACTGTAACATTGGCTCCAAAGTGAAAAATGTTTCGTTGAGAATGCTCCATTTGACCTAAGGAGTCGTCCTGCAAAGTCTGAGACTCCTACGGCGATTTGACATTTTTGGTCGAAAATGCACATAAGACTAACACCTGGCGCTCAAATGCCACTCGGATGTCAAAGTTGTCGCAGCGCATTGAAATTTTGCATGCGGGTAGACCTTGACCTGGAGGTCACGTTCCCACCGTTCTTGACCCCAGATCACCTCTGTGAGCGGAGCTATGGGCTCCATTATCCAACTGTAACATTGGCTCCAAAGTGAAAAATGTTTCGTTGAGAATGCTCCATTTGACCTAAGGAGTCGTCCTGCAAAGTCTGAGACTCCTACGGCGATTTGACATTTTTGGTCGAAAATGCACATAAGACTAACACCTGGCGCTCAAATGCCACTCGGATGTCAAAGTTGTCGCAGCGCATTGAAATTTTGCATGCGGGTAGACCTTGACCTGGAGGTCACGTTCCCACCGTTCTTGACCCCAGATCACCTCTGTGAGCGGAGCTATGGGCTCCATTATCCAACTGTAACATTGGCTCCAAAGTGAAAAATGTTTCGTTGAGAATGCTCCATTTGACCTAAGGAGTCGTCCTGCAAAGTCTGAGACTCCTACGGCGATTTGACATTTTTGGTCGAAAATGCACATAAGACTAACACCTGGCGCTCAAATGCCACTCGGATGTCAAAGTTGTCACAGCGCATTGAAATTTTGCATGCGGGTAGACCTTGACCTGGAGGTCACGTTCCCACCGTTCTTGACCCCAGATCACCTCTGTGAGCGGAGCTATGGGCTCCATTATCCAACTGTAACATTGGCTCCAAAGTGAAAAATGTTTCGTTGAGAATGCTCCATTTGACCTAAGGAGTCGTCCTGCAAAGTCTGAGACTCCTACGGCGATTTGACATTTTTGGTCGAAAATGCACATAAGACTAACACCTGGCGCTCAAATGCCACTCGGATGTCAAAGTTGTCGCAGCGCATTGAAATTTTGCATGCGGGTAGACCTTGACCTGGAGGTCACGTTCCCACCGTTCTTGACCCCAGATCACCTCTGTGAGCGGAGCTATGGGCTCCATTATCCAACTGTAACATTGGCTCTAAAGTGAAAAATGTTTCGTTGAGAATGCTCCATTTGACCTAAGGAGTCGTCCTGCAAAGTCTGAGACTCCTACGGCGATTTGACATTTTTGGTCGAAAATGCACATAAGACGCTCAAATGCCACTCGGATGTCAAAGTTGTCGCAGCGCATTGAAATTTTGCATGCGGGTAGACCTTGACCTGGAGGTCACGTTCCCACCGTTCTTGACCCCAGATCACCTCTGTGAGCGGAGCTATGGGCTCCATTATCCAACTGTAACATTGGCTCCAAAGTGAAAAATGTTTCGTTGAGAATGCTCCATTTGACCTAAGGAGTCGTCCTGCAAAGTCTGAGACTCCTACGGCGATTTGACATTTTTGGTCGAAAATGCACATAAGACGCTCAAATGCCACTCGGATGTCAAAGTTGTCGCAGCGCATTGAAATTTTGCATGCGGGTAGACCTTGACCTGGAGGTCACGTTCCCACCGTTCTTGA
Source organism: Haliotis rufescens (assembly GCF_023055435.1). Classification (NCBI taxonomy): domain Eukaryota; kingdom Metazoa; phylum Mollusca; class Gastropoda; order Lepetellida; family Haliotidae; genus Haliotis; species Haliotis rufescens. Next base: position 112,632 of record NW_025963861.1, read on the forward strand.
CCCCAGATCACCTCTGTGAGCGGAGCTATGGGCTCCATTATCCAACTGTAACATTGGCTCCAAAGTGAAAAATGTTTCGTTGAGAATGCTCCATTTGACCTAAGGAGTCGTCCTGCAAAGTCTGAGACTCCTACGGCGATTTGACATTTTTGGTCGAAAATGCACATAAGACGCTCAAATGCCACTCGGATGTCAAAGTTGTCGCAGCGCATTGAAATTTTGCATGCGGGTAGACCTTGACCTGGAGGTCACGTTCCCACCGTTCTTGACCCCAGATCACCTCTGTGAGCGGAGCTATGGGCTCCATTATCCAACTGTAACATTGGCTCCAAAGTGAAAAATGTTTCGTTGAGAATGCTCCATTTGACCTAAGGAGTCGTCCTGCAAAGTCTGAGACTCCTACGGCGATTTGACATTTTTGGTCGAAAATGCACATAAGACGCTCAAATGCCACTCGGATGTCAAAGTTGTCGCAGCGCATTGAAATTTTGCATGCGGGTAGACCTTGACCTGGAGGTCACGTTCCCACCGTTCTTGACCCCAGATCACCTCTGTGAGCGGAGCTATGGGCTCCATTATCCAACTGTAACATTGGCTCCAAAGTGAAAAATGTTTCGTTGAGAATGCTCCATTTGACCTAAGGAGTCGTCCTGCAAAGTCTGAGACTCCTACGGCGATTTGACATTTTTGGTCGAAAATGCACATAAGACTAACACCTGGCGCTCAAATGCCACTCGGATGTCAAAGTTGTCGCGGCGCATTGAAATTTTGCATGCGGGTAGACCTTGACCTGGAGGTCACGTTCCCACCGTTCTTGACCCCAGATCACCTCTGTGAGCGGAGCTATGGGCTCCATTATCCAACTGTAACATTGGCTCCAAAGTGAAAAATGTTTCGTTGAGAATGCTCCATTTGACCTAAGGAGTCGTCCTGCAAAGTCTGAGACTCCTACGGCGATTTGACATTTTTGGTCGAAACTGCACATAAGACTAACACCTGGCGCTCAAATGCCACTCGGATGTCAAAGTTGTCGCAGCGCATTGAAATTTTGCATGCGGGTAGACCTTGACCTGGAGGTCACGTTCCCACCGTTCTTGACCCCAGATCACCTCTGTGAGCGGAGCTATGGGCTCCATTATCCAACTGTAACATTGGCTCCAAAGTGAAAAATGTTTCGTTGAGAATGCTCCATTTGACCTAAGGAGTCGTCCTGCAAAGTCTGAGACTCCTACGGCGATTTGACATTTTTGGTCGAAAATGCACATAAGACTAACACCTGGCGCTCAAATGCCACTCGGATGTCAAAGTTGTCGCAGCGCATTGAAATTTTGCATGCGGGTAGACCTTGACCTGGAGGTCACGTTCCCACCGTTCTTGACCCCAGATCACCTCTGTGAGCGGAGCTATGGGCTCCATTATCCAACTGTAACATTGGCTCCAAAGTGAAACATGTTTCGTTGAGAATGCTCCATTTGACCTAAGGAGTCGTCCTGCAAAGTCTGAGACTCCTACGGCGATTTGACATTTTTGGTCGAAAATGCACATAAGACTAACACCTGGCGCTCAAATGCCACTCGGATGTCAAAGTTGTCGCAGCGCATTGAAATTTTGCATGCGGGTAGACCTTGACCTGGAGGTCACGTTCCCACCGTTCTTGACCCCAGATCACCTCTGTGAGCGGAGCTATGGGCTCCATTATCCAACTGTAACATTGGCTCCAAAGTGAAACATGTTTCGTTGAGAATGCTCCATTTGACCTAAGGAGTCGTCCTGCAAAGTCTGAGACTCCTACGGCGATTTGACATTTTTGGTCGAAAATGCACATAAGACTAACACCTGGCGCTCAAATGCCACTCGGATGTCAAAGTTGTCGCAGCGCATTGAAATTTTGCATGCGGGTAGACCTTGACCTGGAGGTCACGTTCCCACCGTTCTTGACCCCAGATCACCTCTGTGAGCGGAGCTATGGGCTCCATTATCCAACTGTAACATTGGCTCCAAAGTGAAAAATGTTTCGTTGAGAATGCTCCATTTGACCTAAGGAGTCGTCCTGCAAAGTCTGAGACTCCTACGGCGATTTGACATTTTTGGTCGAAAATGCACATAAGACTAACACCTGGCGCTCAAATGCCACTCGGATGTCAAAGTTGTCGCAGCGCATTGAAATTTTGCATGCGGGTAGACCTTGACCTGGAGGTCACGTTCCCACCGTTCTTGACCCCAGATCACCTCTGTGAGCGGAGCTATGGGCTCCATTATCCAACTGTAACATTGGCTCCAAAGTGAAAAATGTTTCGTTGAGAATGCTCCATTTGACCTAAGGAGTCGTCCTGCAAAGTCTGAGACTCCTACGGCGATTTGACATTTTTGGTCGAAAATGCACATAAGACTAACACCTGGCGCTCAAATGCCACTCGGATGTCAAAGTTGTCGCAGCGCATTGAAATTTTGCATGCGGGTAGACCTTGACCTGGAGGTCACGTTCCCACCGTTCTTGACCCCAGATCACCTCTGTGAGCGGAGCTATGGGCTCCATTATCCAACTGTAACATTGGCTCCAAAGTGAAAAATGTTTCGTTGAGAATGCTCCATTTGACCTAAGGAGTCGTCCTGCAAAGTCTGAGACTCCTACGGCGATTTGACATTTTTGGTCGAAAATGCACATAAGACTAACACCTGGCGCTCAAATGCCACTCGGATGTCAAAGTTGTCGCAGCGCATTGAAATTTTGCATGCGGGTAGACCTTGACCTGGAGGTCACGTTCCCACCGTTCTCGACCCCAGATCACCTCTGTGAGCGGAGCTATGGGCTCCATTATTCAACTGTAACATTGGCTCCAAAGTGAAAAATGTTTCGTTGAGAATGCTCCATTTGACCTAAGGAGTCGTCCTGCAAAGTCTGAGACTCCTACGGCGATTTGACATTTTTGGTCGAAAATGCACATAAGACTAACACCTGGCGCTCAAATGCCACTCGGATGTCAAAGTTGTCGCAGCGCATTGAAATTTTGCATGCGGGTAGACCTTGACCTGGAGGTCACGTTCCCACCGTTCTTGACCCCAGATCACCTCTGTGAGCGGAGCTATGGGCTCCATTATCCAACTGTAACATTGGCTCCAAAGTGAAAAATGTTTCGTTGAGAATGCTCCATTTGACCTAAGGAGTCGTCCTGCAAAGTCTGAGACTCCTACGGCGATTTGACATTTTTGGTCGAAAATGCACATAAGACTAACACCTGGCGCTCAAATGCCACTCGGATGTCAAAGTTGTCGCAGCGCATTGAAATTTTGCATGCGGGTAGACCTTGACCTGGAGGTCACGTTCCCACCGTTCTTGACCCCAGATCACCTCTGTGAGCGGAGCTATGGGCTCCATTATCCAACTGTAACATTGGCTCCAAAGTGAAAAATGTTTCGTTGAGAATGCTCCATTTGACCTAAGGAGTCGTCCTGCAAAGTCTGAGACTCCTACGGCGATTTGACATTTTTGGTCGAAAATGCACATAAGACTAACACCTGGCGCTCAAATGCCACTCGGATGTCAAAGTTGTCGCAGCGCATTGAAATTTTGCATGCGGGTAGACCTTGACCTGGAGGTCACGTTCCCACCGTTCTTGACCCCAGATCACCTCTGTGAGCGGAGCTATGGGCTCCATTATCCAACTGTAACATTGGCTCCAAAGTGAAAAATGTTTCGTTGAGAATGCTCCATTTGACCTAAGGAGTCGTCCTGCAAAGTCTGAGACTCCTACGGCGATTTGACATTTTTGGTCGAAAATGCACATAAGACTAACACCTGGCGCTCAAATGCCACTCGGATGTCAAAGTTGTCGCAGCGCATTGAAATTTTGCATGCGGGTAGACCTTGACCTGGAGGTCACGTTCCCACCGTTCTTGACCCCAGATCACCTCTGTGAGCGGAGCTATGGGCTCCATTATCCAACTGTAACATTGGCTCCAAAGTGAAAAATGTTTCGTTGAGAATGCTCCATTTGACCTAAGGAGTCGTCCTGCAAAGTCTGAGACTCCTACGGCGATTTGACATTTTTGGTCGAAAATGCACATAAGACTAACACCTGGCGCTCAAATGCCACTCGGATGTCAAAGTTGTCGCAGCGCATTGAAATTTTGCATGCGGGTAGACCTTGACCTGGAGGTCACGTTCCCACCGTTCTTGACCCCAGATCACCTCTGTGAGCGGAGCTATGGGCTCCATTATCCAACTGTAACATTGGCTCCAAAGTGAAAAATGTTTCGTTGAGAATGCTCCATTTGACCTAAGGAGTCGTCCTGCAAAGTCTGAGACTCCTACGGCGATTTGACATTTTTGGTCGAAAATGCACATAAGACTAACACCTGGCGCTCAAATGCCACTCGGATGTCAAAGTTGTCGCAGCGCATTGAAATTTTGCATGCGGGTAGACCTTGACCTGGAGGTCACGTTCCCACCGTTCTTGACCCCAGATCACCTCTGTGAGCGGAGCTATGGGCTCCATTATCCAACTGTAACATTGGCTCCAAAGTGAAAAATGTTTCGTTGAGAATGCTCCATTTGACCTAAGGAGTCGTCCTGCAAAGTCTGAGACTCCTACGGCGATTTGACATTTTTGGTCGAAAATGCACATAAGACTAACACCTGGCGCTCAAATGCCACTCGGATGTCAAAGTTGTCGCAGCGCATTGAAATTTTGCATGCGGGTAGACCTTGACCTGGAGGTCACGTTCCCACCGTTCTTGACCCCAGATCACCTCTGTGAGCGGAGCTATGGGCTCCATTATCCAACTGTAACATTGGCTCCAAAGTGAAAAATGTTTCGTTGAGAATGCTCCATTTGACCTAAGGAGTCGTCCTGCAAAGTCTGAGACTCCTACGGCGATTTGACATTTTTGGTCGAAAATGCACATAAGACTAACACCTGGCGCTCAAATGCCACTCGGATGTCAAAGTTGTCGCAGCGCATTGAAATTTTGCATGCGGGTAGACCTTGACCTGGAGGTCACGTTCCCACCGTTCTTGACCCCAGATCACCTCTGTGAGCGGAGCTATGGGCTCCATTATCCAACTGTAACATTGGCTCCAAAGTGAAAAATGTTTCGTTGAGAATGCTCCATTTGACCTAAGGAGTCGTCCTGCAAAGTCTGAGACTCCTACGGCGATTTGACATTTTTGGTCGAAAATGCACATAAGACTAACACCTGGCGCTCAAATGCCACTCGGATGTCAAAGTTGTCGCAGCGCATTGAAATTTTGCATGCGGGTAGACCTTGACCTGGAGGTCACGTTCCCACCGTTCTTGACCCCAGATCACCTCTGTGAGCGGAGCTATGGGCTCCATTATCCAACTGTAACATTGGCTCCAAAGTGAAAAATGTTTCGTTGAGAATGCTCCATTTGACCTAAGGAGTCGTCCTGCAAAGTCTGAGACTCCTACGGCGATTTGACATTTTTGGTCGAAAATGCACATAAGACTAACACCTGGCGCTCAAATGCCACTCGGATGTCAAAGTTGTCGCAGCGCATTGAAATTTTGCATGCGGGTAGACCTTGACCTGGAGGTCACGTTCCCACCGTTCTTGACCCCAGATCACCTCTGTGAGCGGAGCTATGGGCTCCATTATCCAACTGTAACATTGGCTCCAAAGTGAAAAATGTTTCGTTGAGAATGCTCCATTTGACCTAAGGAGTCGTCCTGCAAAGTCTGAGACTCCTACGGCGATTTGACATTTTTGGTCGAAAATGCACATAAGACTAACACCTGGCGCTCAAATGCCACTCGGATGTCAAAGTTGTCGCAGCGCATTGAAATTTTGCATGCGGGTAGACCTTGACCTGGAGGTCACGTTCCCACCGTTCTTGACCCCAGATCACCTCTGTGAGCGGAGCTATGGGCTCCATTATCCAACTGTAACATTGGCTCCAAAGTGAAAAATGTTTCGTTGAGAATGCTCCATTTGACCTAAGGAGTCGTCCTGCAAAGTCTGAGACTCCTACGGCGATTTGACATTTTTGGTCGAAAATGCACATAAGACTAACACCTGGCGCTCAAATGCCACTCGGATGTCAAAGTTGTCGCAGCGCATTGAAATTTTGCATGCGGGTAGACCTTGACCTGGAGGTCACGTTCCCACCGTTCTTGACCCCAGATCACCTCTGTGAGCGGAGCTATGGGCTCCATTATCCAACTGTAACATTGGCTCCAAAGTGAAAAATGTTTCGTTGAGAATGCTCCATTTGACCTAAGGAGTCGTCCTGCAAAGTCTGAGACTCCTACGGCGATTTGACATTTTTGGTCGAAAATGCACATAAGACGCTCAAATGCCACTCGGATGTCAAAGTTGTCGCAGCGCATTGAAATTTTGCATGCGGGTAGACCTTGACCTGGAGGTCACGTTCCCACCGTTCTTGACCCCAGATCACCTCTGTGAGCGGAGCTATGGGCTCCATTATCCAACTGTAACATTGGCTCCAAAGTGAAAAATGTTTCGTTGAGAATGCTCCATTTGACCTAAGGAGTCGTCCTGCAAAGTCTGAGACTCCTACGGCGATTTGACATTTTTGGTCGAAAATGCACATAAGACTAACACCTGGCGCTCAAATGCCACTCGGATGTCAAAGTTGTCGCAGCGCATTGAAATTTTGCATGCGGGTAGACCTTGACCTGGAGGTCACGTTCCCACCGTTCTTGACCCCAGATCACCTCTGTGAGCGGAGCTATGGGCTCCATTATCCAACTGTAACATTGGCTCCAAAGTGAAAAATGTTTCGTTGAGAATGCTCCATTTGACCTAAGGAGTCGTCCTGCAAAGTCTGAGACTCCTACGGCGATTTGACATTTTTGGTCGAAAATGCACATAAGACTAACACCTGGCGCTCAAATGCCACTCGGATGTCAAAGTTGTCGCAGCGCATTGAAATTTTGCATGCGGGTAGACCTTGACCTGGAGGTCACGTTCCCACCGTTCTTGACCCCAGATCACCTCTGTGAGCGGAGCTATGGGCTCCATTATCCAACTGTAACATTGGCTCCAAAGTGAAAAATGTTTCGTTGAGAATGCTCCATTTGACCTAAGGAGTCGTCCTGCAAAGTCTGAGACTCCTACGGCGATTTGACATTTTTGGTCGAAAATGCACATAAGACTAACACCTGGCGCTCAAATGCCACTCGGATGTCAAAGTTGTCGCAGCGCATTGAAATTTTGCATGCGGGTAGACCTTGACCTGGAGGTCACGTTCCCACCGTTCTTGACCCCAGATCACCTCTGTGAGCGGAGCTATGGGCTCCATTATCCAACTGTAACATTGGCTCCAAAGTGAAAAATGTTTCGTTGAGAATGCTCCATTTGACCTAAGGAGTCGTCCTGCAAAGTCTGAGACTCCTACGGCGATTTGACATTTTTGGTCGAAAATGCACATAAGACTAACACCTGGCGCTCAAATGCCACTCGGATGTCAAAGTTGTCGCAGCGCATTGAAATTTTGCATGCGGGTAGACCTTGACCTGGAGGTCACGTTCCCACCGTTCTTGACCCCAGATCACCTCTGTGAGCGGAGCTATGGGCTCCATTATCCAACTGTAACATTGGCTCCAAAGTGAAAAATGTTTCGTTGAGAATGCTCCATTTGACCTAAGGAGTCGTCCTGCAAAGTCTGAGACTCCTACGGCGATTTGACATTTTTGGTCGAAAATGCACATAAGACTAACACCTGGCGCTCAAATGCCACTCGGATGTCAAAGTTGTCGCAGCGCATTGAAATTTTGCATGCGGGTAGACCTTGACCTGGAGGTCACGTTCCCACCGTTCTTGACCCCAGATCACCTCTGTGAGCGGAGCTATGGGCTCCATTATCCAACTGTAACATTGGCTCCAAAGTGAAAAATGTTTCGTTGAGAATGCTCCATTTGACCTAAGGAGTCGTCCTGCAAAGTCTGAGACTCCTACGGCGATTTGACATTTTTGGTCGAAAATGCACATAAGACTAACACCTGGCGCTCAAATGCCACTCGGATGTCAAAGTTGTCGCAGCGCATTGAAATTTTGCATGCGGGTAGACCTTGACCTGGAGGTCACGTTCCCACCGTTCTTGACCCCAGATCACCTCTGTGAGCGGAGCTATGGGCTCCATTATCCAACTGTAACATTGGCTCCAAAGTGAAAAATGTTTCGTTGAGAATGCTCCATTTGACCTAAGGAGTCGTCCTGCAAAGTCTGAGACTCCTACGGCGATTTGACATTTTTGGTCGAAAATGCACATAAGACTAACACCTGGCGCTCAAATGCCACTCGGATGTCAAAGTTGTCGCAGCGCATTGAAATTTTGCATGCGGGTAGACCTTGACCTGGAGGTCACGTTCCCACCGTTCTTGACCCCAGATCACCTCTGTGAGCGGAGCTATGGGCTCCATTATCCAACTGTAACATTGGCTCCAAAGTGAAAAATGTTTCGTTGAGAATGCTCCATTTGACCTAAGGAGTCGTCCTGCAAAGTCTGAGACTCCTACGGCGATTTGACATTTTTGGTCGAAAATGCACATAAGACTAACACCTGGCGCTCAAATGCCACTCGGATGTCAAAGTTGTCGCAGCGCATTGAAATTTTGCATGCGGGTAGACCTTGACCTGGAGGTCACGTTCCCACCGTTCTTGACCCCAGATCACCTCTGTGAGCGGAGCTATGGGCTCCATTATCCAACTGTAACATTGGCTCCAAAGTGAAAAATGTTTCGTTGAGAATGCTCCATTTGACCTAAGGAGTCGTCCTGCAAAGTCTGAGACTCCTACGGCGATTTGACATTTTTGGTCGAAAATGCACATAAGACTAACACCTGGCGCTCAAATGCCACTCGGATGTCAAAGTTGTCGCAGCGCATTGAAATTTTGCATGCGGGTAGACCTTGACCTGGAGGTCACGTTCCCACCGTTCTTGACCCCAGATCACCTCTGTGAGCGGAGCTATGGGCTCCATTATCCAACTGTAACATTGGCTCCAAAGTGAAAAATGTTTCGTTGAGAATGCTCCATTTGACCTAAGGAGTCGTCCTGCAAAGTCTGAGACTCCTACGGCGATTTGAGACATTTTTGGTCGAAAATGCACATAAGACTAACACCTGGAGCTCAAATGCCACTCGGATGTCAAAGTTGTCGCAGCGGCATTGAATTTTGCATGCGGGTAGACCTTGACCTGGAGGTCACGTTCCCACCGTTCTTGACCCCAGATCACCTCTGTGAGCGGAGCTATGGGCTCCATTATCCAACTGTAACATTGGCTCCAAAGTGAAAAATGTTTCGTTGAGAATGCTCCATTTGACCTAAGGAGTCGTCCTGCAAAGTCTGAGACTCCTACGGCGATTTGACATTTTTGGTCGAAAATGCACATAAGACTAACACCTGGAGCTCAAATGCCACTCGGATGTCAAAGTTGTCGCAGCGCATTGAAATTTTGCATGCGGGTAGACCTTGACCTGGAGGTCACGTTCCCACCGTTCTTGACCCCAGATCACCTCTGTGAGCGGAGCTATGGGCTCCATTATCCAACTGTAACATTGGCTCCAAAGTGAAAAATGTTTTCGTTGAGGAATGCTCCATTTGACCTAAGGAGTCGTCCTGCAAAGTCTGAGACTCCTACGGCGATTTGACATTTTTGGTCGAAAATGCACATAAGACTAACACCTGGAGCTCAAATGCCACTCGGATGTCAAAGTTGTCGCAGCGCATTGAAATTTTGCATGCGGGTAGACCTTGACCTGGAGGTCACGTTCCCACCGTTCTTGACCCCAGATCACCTCTGTGAGCGGAGCTATGGGCTCCATTATCCAACTGTAACATTGGCTCCAAAGTGAAAAATGTTTCGTTGAGAATGCTCCATTTGACCTAAGGAGTCGTCCTGCAAAGTCTGAGACTCCTACGGCGATTTGACATTTTTGGTCGAAAATGCACATAAGACTAACACCTGGAGCTCAAATGCCACTCGGATGTCAAAGTTGTCGCAGCGCATTGAAATTTTGCATGCGGGTAGACCTTGACCTGGAGGTCACGTTCCCACCGTTCTTGACCCCAGATCACCTCTGTGAGCGGAGCTATGGGCTCCATTATCCAACTGTAACATTGGCTCCAAAGTGAAAAATGTTTCGTTGAGAATGCTCCATTTGACCTAAGGAGTCGTCCTGCAAAGTCTGAGACTCCTACGGCGATTTGACATTTTTGGTCGAAAATGCACATAAGACTAACACCTGGAGCTCAAATGCCACTCGGATGTCAAAGTTGTCGCAGCGCATTGAAATTTTGCATGCGGGTAGACCTTGACCTGGAGGTCACGTTCCCACCGTTCTTGACCCCAGATCACCTCTGTGAGCGGAGCTATGGGCTCCATTATCCAACTGTAACATTGGCTCCAAAGTGAAAAATGTTTCGTTGAGAATGCTCCATTTGACCTAAGGAGTCGTCCTGCAAAGTCTGAGACTCCTACGGCGATTTGACATTTTTGGTCGAAAATGCACATAAGACTAACACCTGGAGCTCAAATGCCACTCGGATGTCAAAGTTGTCGCAGCGCATTGAAATTTTGCATGCGGGTAGACCTTGACCTGGAGGTCACGTTCCCACCGTTCTTGACCCCAGATCACCTCTGTGAGCGGAGCTATGGGCTCCATTATCCAACTGTAACATTGGCTCCAAAGTGAAAAATGTTTCGTTGAGAATGCTCCATTTGACCTAAGGAGTCGTCCTGCAAAGTCTGAGACTCCTACGGCGATTTGACATTTTTGGTCGAAAATGCACATAAGACTAACACCTGGAGCTCAAATGCCACTCGGATGTCAAAGTTGTCGCAGCGCATTGAAATTTTGCATGCGGGTAGACCTTGACCTGGAGGTCACGTTCCCACCGTTCTTGACCCCAGATCACCTCTGTGAGCGGAGCTATGGGCTCCATTATCCAACTGTAACATTGGCTCCAAAGTGAAAAATGTTTCGTTGAGAATGCTCCATTTGACCTAAGGAGTCGTCCTGCAAAGTCTGAGACTCCTACGGCGATTTGACATTTTTGGTCGAAAATGCACATAAGACTAACACCTGGAGCTCAAATGCCACTCGGATGTCAAAGTTGTCGCAGCGCATTGAAATTTTGCATGCGGGTAGACCTTGACCTGGAGGTCACGTTCCCACCGTTCTTGACCCCAGATCACCTCTGTGAGCGGAGCTATGGGCTCCATTATCCAACTGTAACATTGGCTCCAAAGTGAAAAATGTTTCGTTGAGAATGCTCCATTTGACCTAAGGAGTCGTCCTGCAAAGTCTGAGACTCCTACGGCGATTTGACATTTTTGGTCGAAAATGCACATAAGACTAACACCTGGAGCTCAAATGCCACTCGGATGTCAAAGTTGTCGCAGCGCATTGAAATTTTGCATGCGGGTAGACCTTGACCTGGAGGTCACGTTCCCACCGTTCTTGACCCCAGATCACCTCTGTGAGCGGAGCTATGGGCTCCATTATCCAACTGTAACATTGGCTCCAAAGTGAAAAATGTTTCGTTGAGAATGCTCCATTTGACCTAAGGAGTCGTCCTGCAAAGTCTGAGACTCCTACGGCGATTTGACATTTTTGGTCGAAAATGCACATAAGACTAACACCTGGAGCTCAAATGCCACTCGGATGTCAAAGTTGTCGCAGCGCATTGAAATTTTGCATGCGGGTAGACCTTGACCTGGAGGTCACGTTCCCACCGTTCTTGACCCCAGATCACCTCTGTGAGCGGAGCTATGGGCTCCATTATCCAACTGTAACATTGGCTCCAAAGTGAAAAATGTTTCGTTGAGAATGCTCCATTTGACCTAAGGAGTCGTCCTGCAAAGTCTGAGACTCCTACGGCGATTTGACATTTTTGGTCGAAAATGCACATAAGACTAACACCTGGAGCTCAAATGCCACTCGGATGTCAAAGTTGTCGCAGCGCATTGAAATTTTGCATGCGGGTAGACCTTGACCTGGAGGTCACGTTCCCACCGTTCTTGACCCCAGATCACCTCTGTGAGCGGAGCTATGGGCTCCATTATCCAACTGTAACATTGGCTCCAAAGTGAAAAATGTTTCGTTGAGAATGCTCCATTTGACCTAAGGAGTCGTCCTGCAAAGTCTGAGACTCCTACGGCGATTTGACATTTTTGGTCGAAAATGCACATAAGACTAACACCTGGAGCTCAAATGCCACTCGGATGTCAAAGTTGTCGCAGCGCATTGAAATTTTGCATGCGGGTAGACCTTGACCTGGAGGTCACGTTCCCACCGTTCTTGACCCCAGATCACCTCTGTGAGCGGAGCTATGGGCTCCATTATCCAACTGTAACATTGGCTCCAAAGTGAAAAATGTTTCGTTGAGAATGCTCCATTTGACCTAAGGAGTCGTCCTGCAAAGTCTGAGACTCCTACGGCGATTTGACATTTTTGGTCGAAAATGCACATAAGACTAACACCTGGAGCTCAAATGCCACTCGGATGTCAAAGTTGTCGCAGCGCATTGAAATTTTGCATGCGGGTAGACCTTGACCTGGAGGTCACGTTCCCACCGTTCTTGACCCCAGATCACCTCTGTGAGCGGAGCTATGGGCTCCATTATCCAACTGTAACATTGGCTCCAAAGTGAAAAATGTTTCGTTGAGAATGCTCCATTTGACCTAAGGAGTCGTCCTGCAAAGTCTGAGACTCCTACGGCGATTTGACATTTTTGGTCGAAAATGCACATAAGACTAACACCTGGAGCTCAAATGCCACTCGGATGTCAAAGTTGTCGCAGCGCATTGAAATTTTGCATGCGGGTAGACCTTGACCTGGAGGTCACGTTCCCACCGTTCTTGACCCCAGATCACCTCTGTGAGCGGAGCTATGGGCTCCATTATCCAACTGTAACATTGGCTCCAAAGTGAAAAATGTTTCGTTGAGAATGCTCCATTTGACCTAAGGAGTCGTCCTGCAAAGTCTGAGACTCCTACGGCGATTTGACATTTTTGGTCGAAAATGCACATAAGACTAACACCTGGAGCTCAAATGCCACTCGGATGTCAAAGTTGTCGCAGCGCATTGAAATTTTGCATATGCGGGTAGACCTTGACCTGGAGGTCACGTTCCCACCGTTCTTGACCCCAGATCACCTCTGTGAGCGGAGCTATGGGCTCCATTATCCAACTGTAACATTGGCTCCAAAGTGAAAAATGTTTCGTTGAGAATGCTCCATTTGACCTAAGGAGTCGTCCTGCAAAGTCTGAGACTCCTACGGCGATTTGACATTTTTGGTCGAAAATGCACATAAGACTAACACCTGGAGCTCAAATGCCACTCGGATGTCAAAGTTGTCGCAGCGCATTGAAATTTTGCATGCGGGTAGACCTTGACCTGGAGGTCACGTTCCCACCGTTCTTGACCCCAGATCACCTCTGTGAGCGGAGCTATGGGCTCCATTATCCAACTGTAACATTGGCTCCAAAGTGAAAAATGTTTCGTTGAGAATGCTCCATTTGACCTAAGGAGTCGTCCTGCAAAGTCTGAGACTCCTACGGCGATTTGACATTTTTGGTCGAAAATGCACATAAGACTAACACCTGGAGCTCAAATGCCACTCGGATGTCAAAGTTGTCGCAGCGCATTGAAATTTTGCATGCGGGTAGACCTTGACCTGGAGGTCACGTTCCACCGTTCTTGACCCCAGATCACCTCTGTGAGCGGAGCTATGGGCTCCATTATCCAACTGTAACATTGGCTCCAAAGTGAAAAATGTTTCGTTGAGAATGCTCCATTTGACCTAAGGAGTCGTCCTGCAAAGTCTGAGACTCCTACGGCGATTTGACATTTTTGGTCGAAAATGCACATAAGACTAACACCTGGAGCTCAAATGCCACTCGGATGTCAAAGTTGTCGCAGCGCATTGAAATTTTGCATGCGGGTAGACCTTGACCTGGAGGTCACGTTCCCACCGTTCTTGACCCAGATCACCTCTGTGAGCGGAGCTATGGCTCCATTATCCAACTGTAACATTGGCTCCAAAGTGAAAAATGTTTCGTTGAGAATGCTCCATTTGACCTAAGGAGTCGTCCTGCAAAGTCTGAGACTCCTACGGCGATTTGACATTTTTGGTCGAAAATGCACATAAGACTAACACCTGGAGCTCAAATGCCACTCGGATGTCAAAGTTGTCGCAGCGCATTGAAAATTTTGCATGCGGGTAGACCTTGACCTGGAGGTCACGTTCCCACCGTTCTTGACCCCAGATCACCTCTGTGAGCGGAGCTATGGGCTCCATTATCCAACTGTAACATTGGCTCCAAAGTGAAAAATGTTTCGTTGAGAATGCTCCATTTGACCTAAGGAGTCGTCCTGCAAAGTCTGAGACTCCTACGGCGATTTGACATTTTTGGTCGAAAATGCACATAAGACTAACACCTGGAGCTCAAATGCCACTCGGATGTCAAAGTTGTCGCAGCGCATTGAAATTTTGCATGCGGGTAGACCTTGACCTGGAGGTCACGTTCCCACCGTTCTTGACCCCAGATCACCTCTGTGAGCGGAGCTATGGGCTCCATTATCCAACTGTAACATTGGCTCCAAAGTGAAAAATGTTTCGTTGAGAATGCTCCATTTGACCTAAGGAGTCGTCCTGCAAAGTCTGAGACTCCTACGGCGATTTGACATTTTTGGTCGAAAATGCACATAAGACTAACACCTGGAGCTCAAATGCCACTCGGATGTCAAAGTTGTCGCAGCGCATTGAAATTTTGCATGCGGGTAGACCTTGACCTGGAGGTCACGTTCCCACCGTTCTTGACCCCAGATCACCTCTGTGAGCGGAGCTATGGGCTCCATTATCCAACTGTAACATTGGCTCCAAAGTGAAAAATGTTTCGTTGAGAATGCTCCATTTGACCTAAGGAGTCGTCCTGCAAAGTCTGAGACTCCTACGGCGATTTGACATTTTTGGTCGAAAATGCACATAAGACTAACACCTGGAGCTCAAATGCCACTCGGATGTCAAAGTTGTCGCAGCGCATTGAAATTTTGCATGCGGGTAGACCTTGACCTGGAGGTCACGTTCCCACCGTTCTTGACCCCAGATCACCTCTGTGAGCGGAGCTATGGGCTCCATTATCCAACTGTAACATTGGCTCCAAAGTGAAAAATGTTTCGTTGAGAATGCTCCATTTGACCTAAGGAGTCGTCCTGCAAAGTCTGAGACTCCTACGGCGATTTGACATTTTTGGTCGAAAATGCACATAAGACTAACACCTGGAGCTCAAATGCCACTCGGATGTCAAAGTTGTCGCAGCGCATTGAAATTTTGCATGCGGGTAGACCTTGACCTGGAGGTCACGTTCCCACCGTTCTTGACCCCAGATCACCTCTGTGAGCGGAGCTATGGGCTCCATTATCCAACTGTAACATTGGCTCCAAAGTGAAAAATGTTTCGTTGAGAATGCTCCATTTGACTAAGGAGTCGTCCTGCAAAGTCTGAGACTCCTACGGCGATTTGACATTTTTGGTCGAAAATGCACATAAGACTAACACCTGGAGCTCAAATGCCACTCGGATGTCAAAGTTGTCGCAGCGCATTGAAATTTTGCATGCGGGTAGACCTTGACCTGGAGGTCACGTTCCCACCGTTCTTGACCCCAGATCACCTCTGTGAGCGGAGCTATGGGCTCCATTATCCAACTGTAACATTGGCTCCAAAGTGAAAAATGTTTCGTTGAGAATGCTCCATTTGACCTAAGGAGTCGTCCTGCAAAGTCTGAGACTCCTACGGCGATTTGACATTTTTGGTCGAAAATGCACATAAGACTAACACCTGGAGCTCAAATGCCACTCGGATGTCAAAGTTGTCGCAGCGCATTGAAATTTTGCATGCGGGTAGACCTTGACCTGGAGGTCACGTTCCCACCGTTCTTGACCCCAGATCACCTCTGTGAGCGGAGCTATGGGCTCCATTATCCAACTGTAACATTGGCTCCAAAGTGAAAAATGTTTCGTTGAGAATGCTCCATTTGACCTAAGGAGTCGTCCTGCAAAGTCTGAGACTCCTACGGCGATTTGACATTTTTGGTCGAAAATGCACATAAGACTAACACCTGAGCTCAAATGCCACTCGGATGTCAAAGTTGTCGCAGCGCATTGAAATTTTGCATGCGGGTAGACCTTGACCTGGAGGTCACGTTCCCACCGTTCTTGACCCCAGATCACCTCTGTGAGCGGAGCTATGGGCTCCATTATCCAACTGTAACATTGGCTCCAAAGTGAAAAATGTTTCGTTGAGAATGCTCCATTTGACCTAAGGAGTCGTCCTGCAAAGTCTGAGACTCCTACGGCGATTTGACATTTTTGGTCGAAAATGCACATAAGACTAACACCTGGAGCTCAAATGCCACTCGGATGTCAAAGTTGTCGCAGCGCATTGAAATTTTGCATGCGGGTAGACCTTGACCTGGAGGTCACGTTCCCACCGTTCTTGACCCCAGATCACCTCTGTGAGCGGAGCTATGGGCTCATTATCCAACTGTAACATTGGCTCCAAAGTGAAAAATGTTTCGTTGAGAATGCTCCATTTGACCTAAGGAGTCGTCCTGCAAAGTCTGAGACTCCTACGGCGATTTGACATTTTTGGTCGAAAATGCACATAAGACTAACACCTGGAGCTCAAATGCCACTCGGATGTCAAAGTTGTCGCAGCGCATTGAAATTTTGCATGCGGGTAGACCTTGACCTGGAGGTCACGTTCCACCGTTCTTGACCCCAGATCACCTCTGTGAGCGGAGCTATGGGCTCCATTATCCAACTGTAACATTGGCTCCAAAGTGAAAAATGTTTCGTTGAGAATGCTCCATTTGACCTAAGGAGTCGTCCTGCAAAGTCTGAGACTCCTACGGCGATTTGACATTTTTGGTCGAAAATGCACATAAGACTAACACCTGGAGCTCAAATGCCACTCGGATGTCAAAGTTGTCGCAGCGCATTGAAATTTTGCATGCGGGTAGACCTTGACCTGGAGGTCACGTTCCCACCGTTCTTGACCCCAGATCACCTCTGTGAGCGGAGCTATGGGCTCCATTATCCAACTGTAACATTGGCTCCAAAGTGAAAAATGTTTCGTTGAGAATGCTCCATTTGACCTAAGGAGTCGTCCTGCAAAGTCTGAGACTCCTACGGCGATTTGACATTTTTGGTCGAAAATGCACATAAGACTAACACCTGGAGCTCAAATGCCACTCGGATGTCAAAGTTGTCGCAGCGCATTGAAATTTTGCATGCGGGTAGACCTTGACCTGGAGGTCACGTTCCCACCGTTCTTGACCCCAGATCACCTCTGTGAGCGGAGCTATGGGCTCCATTATCCAACTGTAACATTGGCTCAAAGTGAAAAATGTTTCGTTGAGAATGCTCCCATTTGACCTAAGGAGTCGTCCTGCAAAGTCTGAGACTCCTACGGCGATTTGACATTTTTGGTCGAAAATGCACATAAGACTAACACCTGGAGCTCAAATGCCACTCGGATGTCAAAGTTGTCGCAGCGCATTGAAATTTTGCATGCGGGTAGACCTTGACCTGGAGGTCACGTTTCCCACCGTTCTTGACCCCAGATCACCTCTGTGAGCGGAGCTATGGGCTCCATTATCCAACTGTAACATTGGCTCCAAAGTGAAAAATGTTTCGTTGAGAATGCTCCATTTGACCTAAGGAGTCGTCCTGCAAAGTCTGAGACTCCTACGGCGATTTGACATTTTTGGTCGAAATGCACATAAGACTAACACCTGGAGCTCAAATGCCACTCGGATGTCAAAGTTGTCGCAGCGCATTGAAATTTTGCATGCGGGTAGACCTTGACCTGGAGGTCACGTTCCCACCGTTCTTGACCCCAGATCACCTCTGTGAGCGGAGCTATGGGGCTCCATTATCCAACTGTAACATTGGCTCCAAAGTGAAAAATGTTTCGTTGAGATGCTCCATTTGACCTAAGGAGTCGTCCTGCAAAGTCTGAGACTCCTACGGCGATTTGACATTTTTGGTCGAAAATGCACATAAGACTAACACCTGGAGCTCAAATGCCACTCGGATGTCAAAGTTGTCGCAGCGCATTGAAATTTTGCATGCGGGTAGACCTTGACCTGGAGGTCACGTTCCCACCGTTCTTGACCCCAGATCACCTCTGTGAGCGGAGCTATGGGCTCCATTATCCAACTGTAACATTGGCTCCAAAGTGAAAAATGTTTCGTTGAGAATGCTCCATTTGACCTAAGGAGTCGTCCTGCAAAGTCTGAGACTCCTACGGCGATTTGACATTTTTGGTCGAAAATGCACATAAGACTAACACCTGGAGCTCAAATGCCACTCGGATGTCAAAGTTGTCGCAGCGCATTGAAATTTTGCATGCGGGTAGACCTTGACCTGGAGGTCACGTTCCCACCGTTCTTGACCCCAGATCACCTCTGTGAGCGGAGCTATGGGCTCCATTATCCAACTGTAACATTGGCTCCAAAGTGAAAAATGTTTCGTTGAGAATGCTCCATTTGACCTAAGGAGTCGTCCTGCAAAGTCTGAGACTCCTACGGCGATTTGACATTTTTGGTCGAAAATGCACATAAGACTAACACCTGGAGCTCAAATGCCACTCGGATGTCAAAGTTGTCGCAGCGCATTGAAATTTTGCATGCGGGTAGACCTTGACCTGGAGGTCACGTTCCCACCGTTCTTGACCCCAGATCACCTCTGTGAGCGGAGCTATGGGCTCCATTATCCAACTGTAACATTGGCTCCAAAGTGAAAAATGTTTCGTTGAGAATGCTCCATTTGACCTAAGGAGTCGTCCTGCAAAGTCTGAGACTCCTACGGCGATTTGACATTTTTGGTCGAAAATGCACATAAGATTAACACCTGGAGCTCAAATGCCACTCGGATGTCAAAGTTGTCGCAGCGCATTGAAATTTTGCATGCGGGTAGACCTTGACCTGGAGGTCACGTTCCCACCGTTCTTGACCCCAGATCACCTCTGTGAGCGGAGCTATGGGCTCCATTATCCAACTGTAACATTGGCTCCAAAGTGAAAAATGTTTCGTTGAGAATGCTCCATTTGACCTAAGGAGTCGTCCTGCAAAGTCTGAGACTCCTACGGCGATTTGACATTTTTGGTCGAAAATGCACATAAGACTAACACCTGGAGCTCAAATGCCACTCGGATGTCAAAGTTGTCGCAGCGCATTGAAATTTTGCATGCGGGTAGACCTTGACCTGGAGGTCACGTTCCCACCGTTCTTGACCCCAGATCACCTCTGTGAGCGGAGCTATGGGCTCCATTATCCAACTGTAACATTGGCTCCAAAGTGAAAAATGTTTCGTTGAGAATGCTCCATTTGACCTAAGGAGTCGTCCTGCAAAGTCTGAGACTCCTACGGCGATTTGACATTTTTGGTCGAAAATGCACATAAGACTAACACCTGGAGCTCAAATGCCACTCGGATGTCAAAGTTGTCGCAGCGCATTGAAATTTTGCATGCGGGTAGACCTTGACCTGGAGGTCACGTTCCCACCGTTCTTGACCCCAGATCACCTCTGTGAGCGGAGCTATGGGCTCCATTATCCAACTGTAACATTGGCTCCAAAGTGAAAAATGTTTCGTTGAGAATGCTCCATTTGACCTAAGGAGTCGTCCTGCAAAGTCTGAGACTCCTACGGCGATTTGACATTTTTGGTCGAAAATGCACATAAGACTAACACCTGGAGCTCAAATGCCACTCGGATGTCAAAGTTGTCGCAGCGCATTGAAATTTTGCATGCGGGTAGACCTTGACCTGGAGGTCACGTTCCCACCGTTCTTGACCCCAGATCACCTCTGTGAGCGGAGCTATGGGCTCCATTATCCAACTGTAACATTGGCTCCAAAGTGAAAAATGTTTCGTTGAGAATGCTCCATTTGACCTAAGGAGTCGTCCTGCAAAGTCTGAGACTCCTACGGCGATTTGACATTTTTGGTCGAAAATGCACATAAGACTAACACCTGGAGCTCAAATGCCACTCGGATGTCAAAGTTGTCGCAGCGCATTGAAATTTTGCATGCGGGTAGACCTTGACCTGGAGGTCACGTTCCCACCGTTCTTGACCCCAGATCACCTCTGTGAGCGGAGCTATGGGCTCCATTATCCAACTGTAACATTGGCTCCAAAGTGAAAAATGTTTCGTTGAGAATGCTCCATTTGACCTAAGGAGTCGTCCTGCAAAGTCTGAGACTCCTACGGCGATTTGACATTTTTGGTCGAAAATGCACATAAGACTAACACCTGGAGCTCAAATGCCACTCGGATGTCAAAGTTGTCGCAGCGCATTGAAATTTTGCATGCGGGTAGACCTTGACCTGGAGGTCACGTTCCCACCGTTCTTGACCCCAGATCACCTCTGTGAGCGGAGCTATGGGCTCCATTATCCAACTGTAACATTGGCTCCAAAGTGAAAAATGTTTCGTTGAGAATGCTCCATTTGACCTAAGGAGTCGTCCTGCAAAGTCTGAGACTCCTACGGCGATTTGACATTTTTGGTCGAAAATGCACATAAGACTAACACCTGGAGCTCAAATGCCACTCGGATGTCAAAGTTGTCGCAGCGCATTGAA
Organism: Haliotis rufescens; assembly: GCF_023055435.1. Taxonomy (NCBI): domain Eukaryota; kingdom Metazoa; phylum Mollusca; class Gastropoda; order Lepetellida; family Haliotidae; genus Haliotis; species Haliotis rufescens. Next base: position 133,266 of record NW_025963861.1, read on the forward strand.
ATTTTGCATGCGGGTAGACCTTGACCTGGAGGTCACGTTCCCACCGTTCTTGACCCCAGATCACCTCTGTGAGCGGAGCTATGGGCTCCATTATCCAACTGTAACATTGGCTCCAAAGTGAAAAATGTTTCGTTGAGAATGCTCCATTTGACCTAAGGAGTCGTCCTGCAAAGTCTGAGACTCCTACGGCGATTTGACATTTTTGGTCGAAAATGCACATAAGACTAACACCTGGAGCTCAAATGCCACTCGGATGTCAAAGTTGTCGCAGCGCATTGAAATTTTGCATGCGGGTAGACCTTGACCTGGAGGTCACGTTCCCACCGTTCTTGACCCCAGATCACCTCTGTGAGCGGAGCTATGGGCTCCATTATCCAACTGTAACATTGGCTCCAAAGTGAAAAATGTTTCGTTGAGAATGCTCCATTTGACCTAAGGAGTCGTCCTGCAAAGTCTGAGACTCCTACGGCGATTTGACATTTTTGGTCGAAAATGCACATAAGACTAACACCTGGAGCTCAAATGCCACTCGGATGTCAAAGTTGTCGCAGCGCATTGAAATTTTGCATGCGGGTAGACCTTGACCTGGAGGTCACGTTCCCACCGTTCTTGACCCCAGATCACCTCTGTGAGCGGAGCTATGGGCTCCATTATCCAACTGTAACATTGGCTCCAAAGTGAAAAATGTTTCGTTGAGAATGCTCCATTTGACCTAAGGAGTCGTCCTGCAAAGTCTGAGACTCCTACGGCGATTTGACATTTTTGGTCGAAAATGCACATAAGACTAACACCTGGAGCTCAAATGCCACTCGGATGTCAAAGTTGTCGCAGCGCATTGAAATTTTGCATGCGGGTAGACCTTGACCTGGAGGTCACGTTCCCACCGTTCTTGACCCCAGATCACCTCTGTGAGCGGAGCTATGGGCTCCATTATCCAACTGTAACATTGGCTCCAAAGTGAAAAATGTTTCGTTGAGAATGCTCCATTTGACCTAAGGAGTCGTCCTGCAAAGTCTGAGACTCCTACGGCGATTTGACATTTTTGGTCGAAAATGCACATAAGACTAACACCTGGAGCTCAAATGCCACTCGGATGTCAAAGTTGTCGCAGCGCATTGAAATTTTGCATGCGGGTAGACCTTGACCTGGAGGTCACGTTCCCACCGTTCTTGACCCCAGATCACCTCTGTGAGCGGAGCTATGGGCTCCATTATCCAACTGTAACATTGGCTCCAAAGTGAAAAATGTTTCGTTGAGAATGCTCCATTTGACCTAAGGAGTCGTCCTGCAAAGTCTGAGACTCCTACGGCGATTTGACATTTTTGGTCGAAAATGCACATAAGACTAACACCTGGAGCTCAAATGCCACTCGGATGTCAAAGTTGTCGCAGCGCATTGAAATTTTGCATGCGGGTAGACCTTGACCTGGAGGTCACGTTCCCACCGTTCTTGACCCCAGATCACCTCTGTGAGCGGAGCTATGGGCTCCATTATCCAACTGTAACATTGGCTCCAAAGTGAAAAATGTTTCGTTGAGAATGCTCCATTTGACCTAAGGAGTCGTCCTGCAAAGTCTGAGACTCCTACGGCGATTTGACATTTTTGGTCGAAAATGCACATAAGACTAACACCTGGAGCTCAAATGCCACTCGGATGTCAAAGTTGTCGCAGCGCATTGAAATTTTGCATGCGGGTAGACCTTGACCTGGAGGTCACGTTCCCACCGTTCTTGACCCCAGATCACCTCTGTGAGCGGAGCTATGGGCTCCATTATCCAACTGTAACATTGGCTCCAAAGTGAAAAATGTTTCGTTGAGAATGCTCCATTTGACCTAAGGAGTCGTCCTGCAAAGTCTGAGACTCCTACGGCGATTTGACATTTTTGGTCGAAAATGCACATAAGACTAACACCTGGAGCTCAAATGCCACTCGGATGTCAAAGTTGTCGCAGCGCATTGAAATTTTGCATGCGGGTAGACCTTGACCTGGAGGTCACGTTCCCACCGTTCTTGACCCCAGATCACCTCTGTGAGCGGAGCTATGGGCTCCATTATCCAACTGTAACATTGGCTCCAAAGTGAAAAATGTTTCGTTGAGAATGCTCCATTTGACCTAAGGAGTCGTCCTGCAAAGTCTGAGACTCCTACGGCGATTTGACATTTTTGGTCGAAAATGCACATAAGACTAACACCTGGAGCTCAAATGCCACTCGGATGTCAAAGTTGTCGCAGCGCATTGAAATTTTGCATGCGGGTAGACCTTGACCTGGAGGTCACGTTCCCACCGTTCTTGACCCCAGATCACCTCTGTGAGCGGAGCTATGGGCTCCATTATCCAACTGTAACATTGGCTCCAAAGTGAAAAATGTTTCGTTGAGAATGCTCCATTTGACCTAAGGAGTCGTCCTGCAAAGTCTGAGACTCCTACGGCGATTTGACATTTTTGGTCGAAAATGCACATAAGACTAACACCTGGAGCTCAAATGCCACTCGGATGTCAAAGTTGTCGCAGCGCATTGAAATTTTGCATGCGGGTAGACCTTGACCTGGAGGTCACGTTCCCACCGTTCTTGACCCCAGATCACCTCTGTGAGCGGAGCTATGGGCTCCATTATCCAACTGTAACATTGGCTCCAAAGTGAAAAATGTTTCGTTGAGAATGCTCCATTTGACCTAAGGAGTCGTCCTGCAAAGTCTGAGACTCCTACGGCGATTTGACATTTTTGGTCGAAAATGCACATAAGACTAACACCTGGAGCTCAAATGCCACTCGGATGTCAAAGTTGTCGCAGCGCATTGAAATTTTGCATGCGGGTAGACCTTGACCTGGAGGTCACGTTCCCACCGTTCTTGACCCCAGATCACCTCTGTGAGCGGAGCTATGGGCTCCATTATCCAACTGTAACATTGGCTCCAAAGTGAAAAATGTTTCGTTGAGAATGCTCCATTTGACCTAAGGAGTCGTCCTGCAAAGTCTGAGACTCCTACGGCGATTTGACATTTTTGGTCGAAAATGCACATAAGACTAACACCTGGAGCTCAAATGCCACTCGGATGTCAAAGTTGTCGCAGCGCATTGAAATTTTGCATGCGGGTAGACCTTGACCTGGAGGTCACGTTCCCACCGTTCTTGACCCCAGATCACCTCTGTGAGCGGAGCTATGGGCTCCATTATCCAACTGTAACATTGGCTCCAAAGTGAAAAATGTTTCGTTGAGAATGCTCCATTTGACCTAAGGAGTCGTCCTGCAAAGTCTGAGACTCCTACGGCGATTTGACATTTTTGGTCGAAAATGCACATAAGACTAACACCTGGAGCTCAAATGCCACTCGGATGTCAAAGTTGTCGCAGCGCATTGAAATTTTGCATGCGGGTAGACCTTGACCTGGAGGTCACGTTCCCACCGTTCTTGACCCCAGATCACCTCTGTGAGCGGAGCTATGGGCTCCATTATCCAACTGTAACATTGGCTCCAAAGTGAAAAATGTTTCGTTGAGAATGCTCCATTTGACCTAAGGAGTCGTCCTGCAAAGTCTGAGACTCCTACGGCGATTTGACATTTTTGGTCGAAAATGCACATAAGACTAACACCTGGAGCTCAAATGCCACTCGGATGTCAAAGTTGTCGCAGCGCATTGAAATTTTGCATGCGGGTAGACCTTGACCTGGAGGTCACGTTCCCACCGTTCTTGACCCCAGATCACCTCTGTGAGCGGAGCTATGGGCTCCATTATCCAACTGTAACATTGGCTCCAAAGTGAAAAATGTTTCGTTGAGAATGCTCCATTTGACCTAAGGAGTCGTCCTGCAAAGTCTGAGACTCCTACGGCGATTTGACATTTTTGGTCGAAAATGCACATAAGACTAACACCTGGAGCTCAAATGCCACTCGGATGTCAAAGTTGTCGCAGCGCATTGAAATTTTGCATGCGGGTAGACCTTGACCTGGAGGTCACGTTCCCACCGTTCTTGACCCCAGATCACCTCTGTGAGCGGAGCTATGGGCTCCATTATCCAACTGTAACATTGGCTCCAAAGTGAAAAATGTTTCGTTGAGAATGCTCCATTTGACCTAAGGAGTCGTCCTGCAAAGTCTGAGACTCCTACGGCGATTTGACATTTTTGGTCGAAAATGCACATAAGACTAACACCTGGAGCTCAAATGCCACTCGGATGTCAAAGTTGTCGCAGCGCATTGAAATTTTGCATGCGGGTAGACCTTGACCTGGAGGTCACGTTCCCACCGTTCTTGACCCCAGATCACCTCTGTGAGCGGAGCTATGGGCTCCATTATCCAACTGTAACATTGGCTCCAAAGTGAAAAATGTTTCGTTGAGAATGCTCCATTTGACCTAAGGAGTCGTCCTGCAAAGTCTGAGACTCCTACGGCGATTTGACATTTTTGGTCGAAAATGCACATAAGACTAACACCTGGAGCTCAAATGCCACTCGGATGTCAAAGTTGTCGCAGCGCATTGAAATTTTGCATGCGGGTAGACCTTGACCTGGAGGTCACGTTCCCACCGTTCTTGACCCCAGATCACCTCTGTGAGCGGAGCTATGGGCTCCATTATCCAACTGTAACATTGGCTCCAAAGTGAAAAATGTTTCGTTGAGAATGCTCCATTTGACCTAAGGAGTCGTCCTGCAAAGTCTGAGACTCCTACGGCGATTTGACATTTTTGGTCGAAAATGCACATAAGACTAACACCTGGAGCTCAAATGCCACTCGGATGTCAAAGTTGTCGCAGCGCATTGAAATTTTGCATGCGGGTAGACCTTGACCTGGAGGTCACGTTCCCACCGTTCTTGACCCCAGATCACCTCTGTGAGCGGAGCTATGGGCTCCATTATCCAACTGTAACATTGGCTCCAAAGTGAAAAATGTTTCGTTGAGAATGCTCCATTTGACCTAAGGAGTCGTCCTGCAAAGTCTGAGACTCCTACGGCGATTTGACATTTTTGGTCGAAAATGCACATAAGACTAACACCTGGAGCTCAAATGCCACTCGGATGTCAAAGTTGTCGCAGCGCATTGAAATTTTGCATGCGGGTAGACCTTGACCTGGAGGTCACGTTCCCACCGTTCTTGACCCCAGATCACCTCTGTGAGCGGAGCTATGGGCTCCATTATCCAACTGTAACATTGGCTCCAAAGTGAAAAATGTTTCGTTGAGAATGCTCCATTTGACCTAAGGAGTCGTCCTGCAAAGTCTGAGACTCCTACGGCGATTTGACATTTTTGGTCGAAAATGCACATAAGACTAACACCTGGAGCTCAAATGCCACTCGGATGTCAAAGTTGTCGCAGCGCATTGAAATTTTGCATGCGGGTAGACCTTGACCTGGAGGTCACGTTCCCACCGTTCTTGACCCCAGATCACCTCTGTGAGCGGAGCTATGGGCTCCATTATCCAACTGTAACATTGGCTCCAAAGTGAAAAATGTTTCGTTGAGAATGCTCCATTTGACCTAAGGAGTCGTCCTGCAAAGTCTGAGACTCCTACGGCGATTTGACATTTTTGGTCGAAAATGCACATAAGACTAACACCTGGAGCTCAAATGCCACTCGGATGTCAAAGTTGTCGCAGCGCATTGAAATTTTGCATGCGGGTAGACCTTGACCTGGAGGTCACGTTCCCACCGTTCTTGACCCCAGATCACCTCTGTGAGCGGAGCTATGGGCTCCATTATCCAACTGTAACATTGGCTCCAAAGTGAAAAATGTTTCGTTGAGAATGCTCCATTTGACCTAAGGAGTCGTCCTGCAAAGTCTGAGACTCCTACGGCGATTTGACATTTTTGGTCGAAAATGCACATAAGACTAACACCTGGAGCTCAAATGCCACTCGGATGTCAAAGTTGTCGCAGCGCATTGAAATTTTGCATGCGGGTAGACCTTGACCTGGAGGTCACGTTCCCACCGTTCTTGACCCCAGATCACCTCTGTGAGCGGAGCTATGGGCTCCATTATCCAACTGTAACATTGGCTCCAAAGTGAAAAATGTTTCGTTGAGAATGCTCCATTTGACCTAAGGAGTCGTCCTGCAAAGTCTGAGACTCCTACGGCGATTTGACATTTTTGGTCGAAAATGCACATAAGACTAACACCTGGAGCTCAAATGCCACTCGGATGTCAAAGTTGTCGCAGCGCATTGAAATTTTGCATGCGGGTAGACCTTGACCTGGAGGTCACGTTCCCACCGTTCTTGACCCCAGATCACCTCTGTGAGCGGAGCTATGGGCTCCATTATCCAACTGTAACATTGGCTCCAAAGTGAAAAATGTTTCGTTGAGAATGCTCCATTTGACCTAAGGAGTCGTCCTGCAAAGTCTGAGACTCCTACGGCGATTTGACATTTTTGGTCGAAAATGCACATAAGACTAACACCTGGAGCTCAAATGCCACTCGGATGTCAAAGTTGTCGCAGCGCATTGAAATTTTGCATGCGGGTAGACCTTGACCTGGAGGTCACGTTCCCACCGTTCTTGACCCCAGATCACCTCTGTGAGCGGAGCTATGGGCTCCATTATCCAACTGTAACATTGGCTCCAAAGTGAAAAATGTTTCGTTGAGAATGCTCCATTTGACCTAAGGAGTCGTCCTGCAAAGTCTGAGACTCCTACGGCGATTTGACATTTTTGGTCGAAAATGCACATAAGACTAACACCTGGAGCTCAAATGCCACTCGGATGTCAAAGTTGTCGCAGCGCATTGAAATTTTGCATGCGGGTAGACCTTGACCTGGAGGTCACGTTCCCACCGTTCTTGACCCCAGATCACCTCTGTGAGCGGAGCTATGGGCTCCATTATCCAACTGTAACATTGGCTCCAAAGTGAAAAATGTTTCGTTGAGAATGCTCCATTTGACCTAAGGAGTCGTCCTGCAAAGTCTGAGACTCCTACGGCGATTTGACATTTTTGGTCGAAAATGCACATAAGACTAACACCTGGAGCTCAAATGCCACTCGGATGTCAAAGTTGTCGCAGCGCATTGAAATTTTGCATGCGGGTAGACCTTGACCTGGAGGTCACGTTCCCACCGTTCTTGACCCCAGATCACCTCTGTGAGCGGAGCTATGGGCTCCATTATCCAACTGTAACATTGGCTCCAAAGTGAAAAATGTTTCGTTGAGAATGCTCCATTTGACCTAAGGAGTCGTCCTGCAAAGTCTGAGACTCCTACGGCGATTTGACATTTTTGGTCGAAAATGCACATAAGACTAACACCTGGAGCTCAAATGCCACTCGGATGTCAAAGTTGTCGCAGCGCATTGAAATTTTGCATGCGGGTAGACCTTGACCTGGAGGTCACGTTCCCACCGTTCTTGACCCCAGATCACCTCTGTGAGCGGAGCTATGGGCTCCATTATCCAACTGTAACATTGGCTCCAAAGTGAAAAATGTTTCGTTGAGAATGCTCCATTTGACCTAAGGAGTCGTCCTGCAAAGTCTGAGACTCCTACGGCGATTTGACATTTTTGGTCGAAAATGCACATAAGACTAACACCTGGAGCTCAAATGCCACTCGGATGTCAAAGTTGTCGCAGCGCATTGAAATTTTGCATGCGGGTAGACCTTGACCTGGAGGTCACGTTCCCACCGTTCTTGACCCCAGATCACCTCTGTGAGCGGAGCTATGGGCTCCATTATCCAACTGTAACATTGGCTCCAAAGTGAAAAATGTTTCGTTGAGAATGCTCCATTTGACCTAAGGAGTCGTCCTGCAAAGTCTGAGACTCCTACGGCGATTTGACATTTTTGGTCGAAAATGCACATAAGACTAACACCTGGAGCTCAAATGCCACTCGGATGTCAAAGTTGTCGCAGCGCATTGAAATTTTGCATGCGGGTAGACCTTGACCTGGAGGTCACGTTCCCACCGTTCTTGACCCCAGATCACCTCTGTGAGCGGAGCTATGGGCTCCATTATCCAACTGTAACATTGGCTCCAAAGTGAAAAATGTTTCGTTGAGAATGCTCCATTTGACCTAAGGAGTCGTCCTGCAAAGTCTGAGACTCCTACGGCGATTTGACATTTTTGGTCGAAAATGCACATAAGACTAACACCTGGAGCTCAAATGCCACTCGGATGTCAAAGTTGTCGCAGCGCATTGAAATTTTGCATGCGGGTAGACCTTGACCTGGAGGTCACGTTCCCACCGTTCTTGACCCCAGATCACCTCTGTGAGCGGAGCTATGGGCTCCATTATCCAACTGTAACATTGGCTCCAAAGTGAAAAATGTTTCGTTGAGAATGCTCCATTTGACCTAAGGAGTCGTCCTGCAAAGTCTGAGACTCCTACGGCGATTTGACATTTTTGGTCGAAAATGCACATAAGACTAACACCTGGAGCTCAAATGCCACTCGGATGTCAAAGTTGTCGCAGCGCATTGAAATTTTGCATGCGGGTAGACCTTGACCTGGAGGTCACGTTCCCACCGTTCTTGACCCCAGATCACCTCTGTGAGCGGAGCTATGGGCTCCATTATCCAACTGTAACATTGGCTCCAAAGTGAAAAATGTTTCGTTGAGAATGCTCCATTTGACCTAAGGAGTCGTCCTGCAAAGTCTGAGACTCCTACGGCGATTTGACATTTTTGGTCGAAAATGCACATAAGACTAACACCTGGAGCTCAAATGCCACTCGGATGTCAAAGTTGTCGCAGCGCATTGAAATTTTGCATGCGGGTAGACCTTGACCTGGAGGTCACGTTCCCACCGTTCTTGACCCCAGATCACCTCTGTGAGCGGAGCTATGGGCTCCATTATCCAACTGTAACATTGGCTCCAAAGTGAAAAATGTTTCGTTGAGAATGCTCCATTTGACCTAAGGAGTCGTCCTGCAAAGTCTGAGACTCCTACGGCGATTTGACATTTTTGGTCGAAAATGCACATAAGACTAACACCTGGAGCTCAAATGCCACTCGGATGTCAAAGTTGTCGCAGCGCATTGAAATTTTGCATGCGGGTAGACCTTGACCTGGAGGTCACGTTCCCACCGTTCTTGACCCCAGATCACCTCTGTGAGCGGAGCTATGGGCTCCATTATCCAACTGTAACATTGGCTCCAAAGTGAAAAATGTTTCGTTGAGAATGCTCCATTTGACCTAAGGAGTCGTCCTGCAAAGTCTGAGACTCCTACGGCGATTTGACATTTTTGGTCGAAAATGCACATAAGACTAACACCTGGAGCTCAAATGCCACTCGGATGTCAAAGTTGTCGCAGCGCATTGAAATTTTGCATGCGGGTAGACCTTGACCTGGAGGTCACGTTCCCACCGTTCTTGACCCCAGATCACCTCTGTGAGCGGAGCTATGGGCTCCATTATCCAACTGTAACATTGGCTCCAAAGTGAAAAATGTTTCGTTGAGAATGCTCCATTTGACCTAAGGAGTCGTCCTGCAAAGTCTGAGACTCCTACGGCGATTTGACATTTTTGGTCGAAAATGCACATAAGACTAACACCTGGAGCTCAAATGCCACTCGGATGTCAAAGTTGTCGCAGCGCATTGAAATTTTGCATGCGGGTAGACCTTGACCTGGAGGTCACGTTCCCACCGTTCTTGACCCCAGATCACCTCTGTGAGCGGAGCTATGGGCTCCATTATCCAACTGTAACATTGGCTCCAAAGTGAAAAATGTTTCGTTGAGAATGCTCCATTTGACCTAAGGAGTCGTCCTGCAAAGTCTGAGACTCCTACGGCGATTTGACATTTTTGGTCGAAAATGCACATAAGACTAACACCTGGAGCTCAAATGCCACTCGGATGTCAAAGTTGTCGCAGCGCATTGAAATTTTGCATGCGGGTAGACCTTGACCTGGAGGTCACGTTCCCACCGTTCTTGACCCCAGATCACCTCTGTGAGCGGAGCTATGGGCTCCATTATCCAACTGTAACATTGGCTCCAAAGTGAAAAATGTTTCGTTGAGAATGCTCCATTTGACCTAAGGAGTCGTCCTGCAAAGTCTGAGACTCCTACGGCGATTTGACATTTTTGGTCGAAAATGCACATAAGACTAACACCTGGAGCTCAAATGCCACTCGGATGTCAAAGTTGTCGCAGCGCATTGAAATTTTGCATGCGGGTAGACCTTGACCTGGAGGTCACGTTCCCACCGTTCTTGACCCCAGATCACCTCTGTGAGCGGAGCTATGGGCTCCATTATCCAACTGTAACATTGGCTCCAAAGTGAAAAATGTTTCGTTGAGAATGCTCCATTTGACCTAAGGAGTCGTCCTGCAAAGTCTGAGACTCCTACGGCGATTTGACATTTTTGGTCGAAAATGCACATAAGACTAACACCTGGAGCTCAAATGCCACTCGGATGTCAAAGTTGTCGCAGCGCATTGAAATTTTGCATGCGGGTAGACCTTGACCTGGAGGTCACGTTCCCACCGTTCTTGACCCCAGATCACCTCTGTGAGCGGAGCTATGGGCTCCATTATCCAACTGTAACATTGGCTCCAAAGTGAAAAATGTTTCGTTGAGAATGCTCCATTTGACCTAAGGAGTCGTCCTGCAAAGTCTGAGACTCCTACGGCGATTTGACATTTTTGGTCGAAAATGCACATAAGACTAACACCTGGAGCTCAAATGCCACTCGGATGTCAAAGTTGTCGCAGCGCATTGAAATTTTGCATGCGGGTAGACCTTGACCTGGAGGTCACGTTCCCACCGTTCTTGACCCCAGATCACCTCTGTGAGCGGAGCTATGGGCTCCATTATCCAACTGTAACATTGGCTCCAAAGTGAAAAATGTTTCGTTGAGAATGCTCCATTTGACCTAAGGAGTCGTCCTGCAAAGTCTGAGACTCCTACGGCGATTTGACATTTTTGGTCGAAAATGCACATAAGACTAACACCTGGAGCTCAAATGCCACTCGGATGTCAAAGTTGTCGCAGCGCATTGAAATTTTGCATGCGGGTAGACCTTGACCTGGAGGTCACGTTCCCACCGTTCTTGACCCCAGATCACCTCTGTGAGCGGAGCTATGGGCTCCATTATCCAACTGTAACATTGGCTCCAAAGTGAAAAATGTTTCGTTGAGAATGCTCCATTTGACCTAAGGAGTCGTCCTGCAAAGTCTGAGACTCCTACGGCGATTTGACATTTTTGGTCGAAAATGCACATAAGACTAACACCTGGAGCTCAAATGCCACTCGGATGTCAAAGTTGTCGCAGCGCATTGAAATTTTGCATGCGGGTAGACCTTGACCTGGAGGTCACGTTCCCACCGTTCTTGACCCCAGATCACCTCTGTGAGCGGAGCTATGGGCTCCATTATCCAACTGTAACATTGGCTCCAAAGTGAAAAATGTTTCGTTGAGAATGCTCCATTTGACCTAAGGAGTCGTCCTGCAAAGTCTGAGACTCCTACGGCGATTTGACATTTTTGGTCGAAAATGCACATAAGACTAACACCTGGAGCTCAAATGCCACTCGGATGTCAAAGTTGTCGCAGCGCATTGAAATTTTGCATGCGGGTAGACCTTGACCTGGAGGTCACGTTCCCACCGTTCTTGACCCCAGATCACCTCTGTGAGCGGAGCTATGGGCTCCATTATCCAACTGTAACATTGGCTCCAAAGTGAAAAATGTTTCGTTGAGAATGCTCCATTTGACCTAAGGAGTCGTCCTGCAAAGTCTGAGACTCCTACGGCGATTTGACATTTTTGGTCGAAAATGCACATAAGACTAACACCTGGAGCTCAAATGCCACTCGGATGTCAAAGTTGTCGCAGCGCATTGAAATTTTGCATGCGGGTAGACCTTGACCTGGAGGTCACGTTCCCACCGTTCTTGACCCCAGATCACCTCTGTGAGCGGAGCTATGGGCTCCATTATCCAACTGTAACATTGGCTCCAAAGTGAAAAATGTTTCGTTGAGAATGCTCCATTTGACCTAAGGAGTCGTCCTGCAAAGTCTGAGACTCCTACGGCGATTTGACATTTTTGGTCGAAAATGCACATAAGACTAACACCTGGAGCTCAAATGCCACTCGGATGTCAAAGTTGTCGCAGCGCATTGAAATTTTGCATGCGGGTAGACCTTGACCTGGAGGTCACGTTCCCACCGTTCTTGACCCCAGATCACCTCTGTGAGCGGAGCTATGGGCTCCATTATCCAACTGTAACATTGGCTCCAAAGTGAAAAATGTTTCGTTGAGAATGCTCCATTTGACCTAAGGAGTCGTCCTGCAAAGTCTGAGACTCCTACGGCGATTTGACATTTTTGGTCGAAAATGCACATAAGACTAACACCTGGAGCTCAAATGCCACTCGGATGTCAAAGTTGTCGCAGCGCATTGAAATTTTGCATGCGGGTAGACCTTGACCTGGAGGTCACGTTCCCACCGTTCTTGACCCCAGATCACCTCTGTGAGCGGAGCTATGGGCTCCATTATCCAACTGTAACATTGGCTCCAAAGTGAAAAATGTTTCGTTGAGAATGCTCCATTTGACCTAAGGAGTCGTCCTGCAAAGTCTGAGACTCCTACGGCGATTTGACATTTTTGGTCGAAAATGCACATAAGACTAACACCTGGAGCTCAAATGCCACTCGGATGTCAAAGTTGTCGCAGCGCATTGAAATTTTGCATGCGGGTAGACCTTGACCTGGAGGTCACGTTCCCACCGTTCTTGACCCCAGATCACCTCTGTGAGCGGAGCTATGGGCTCCATTATCCAACTGTAACATTGGCTCCAAAGTGAAAAATGTTTCGTTGAGAATGCTCCATTTGACCTAAGGAGTCGTCCTGCAAAGTCTGAGACTCCTACGGCGATTTGACATTTTTGGTCGAAAATGCACATAAGACTAACACCTGGAGCTCAAATGCCACTCGGATGTCAAAGTTGTCGCAGCGCATTGAAATTTTGCATGCGGGTAGACCTTGACCTGGAGGTCACGTTCCCACCGTTCTTGACCCCAGATCACCTCTGTGAGCGGAGCTATGGGCTCCATTATCCAACTGTAACATTGGCTCCAAAGTGAAAAATGTTTCGTTGAGAATGCTCCATTTGACCTAAGGAGTCGTCCTGCAAAGTCTGAGACTCCTACGGCGATTTGACATTTTTGGTCGAAAATGCACATAAGACTAACACCTGGAGCTCAAATGCCACTCGGATGTCAAAGTTGTCGCAGCGCATTGAAATTTTGCATGCGGGTAGACCTTGACCTGGAGGTCACGTTCCCACCGTTCTTGACCCCAGATCACCTCTGTGAGCGGAGCTATGGGCTCCATTATCCAACTGTAACATTGGCTCCAAAGTGAAAAATGTTTCGTTGAGAATGCTCCATTTGACCTAAGGAGTCGTCCTGCAAAGTCTGAGACTCCTACGGCGATTTGACATTTTTGGTCGAAAATGCACATAAGACTAACACCTGGAGCTCAAATGCCACTCGGATGTCAAAGTTGTCGCAGCGCATTGAAATTTTGCATGCGGGTAGACCTTGACCTGGAGGTCACGTTCCCACCGTTCTTGACCCCAGATCACCTCTGTGAGCGGAGCTATGGGCTCCATTATCCAACTGTAACATTGGCTCCAAAGTGAAAAATGTTTCGTTGAGAATGCTCCATTTGACCTAAGGAGTCGTCCTGCAAAGTCTGAGACTCCTACGGCGATTTGACATTTTTGGTCGAAAATGCACATAAGACTAACACCTGGAGCTCAAATGCCACTCGGATGTCAAAGTTGTCGCAGCGCATTGAAATTTTGCATGCGGGTAGACCTTGACCTGGAGGTCACGTTCCCACCGTTCTTGACCCCAGATCACCTCTGTGAGCGGAGCTATGGGCTCCATTATCCAACTGTAACATTGGCTCCAAAGTGAAAAATGTTTCGTTGAGAATGCTCCATTTGACCTAAGGAGTCGTCCTGCAAAGTCTGAGACTCCTACGGCGATTTGACATTTTTGGTCGAAAATGCACATAAGACTAACACCTGGAGCTCAAATGCCACTCGGATGTCAAAGTTGTCGCAGCGCATTGAAATTTTGCATGCGGGTAGACCTTGACCTGGAGGTCACGTTCCCACCGTTCTTGACCCCAGATCACCTCTGTGAGCGGAGCTATGGGCTCCATTATCCAACTGTAACATTGGCTCCAAAGTGAAAAATGTTTCGTTGAGAATGCTCCATTTGACCTAAGGAGTCGTCCTGCAAAGTCTGAGACTCCTACGGCGATTTGACATTTTTGGTCGAAAATGCACATAAGACTAACACCTGGAGCTCAAATGCCACTCGGATGTCAAAGTTGTCGCAGCGCATTGAAATTTTGCATGCGGGTAGACCTTGACCTGGAGGTCACGTTCCCACCGTTCTTGACCCCAGATCACCTCTGTGAGCGGAGCTATGGGCTCCATTATCCAACTGTAACATTGGCTCCAAAGTGAAAAATGTTTCGTTGAGAATGCTCCATTTGACCTAAGGAGTCGTCCTGCAAAGTCTGAGACTCCTACGGCGATTTGACATTTTTGGTCGAAAATGCACATAAGACTAACACCTGGAGCTCAAATGCCACTCGGATGTCAAAGTTGTCGCAGCGCATTGAAATTTTGCATGCGGGTAGACCTTGACCTGGAGGTCACGTTCCCACCGTTCTTGACCCCAGATCACCTCTGTGAGCGGAGCTATGGGCTCCATTATCCAACTGTAACATTGGCTCCAAAGTGAAAAATGTTTCGTTGAGAATGCTCCATTTGACCTAAGGAGTCGTCCTGCAAAGTCTGAGACTCCTACGGCGATTTGACATTTTTGGTCGAAAATGCACATAAGACTAACACCTGGAGCTCAAATGCCACTCGGATGTCAAAGTTGTCGCAGCGCATTGAAATTTTGCATGCGGGTAGACCTTGACCTGGAGGTCACGTTCCCACCGTTCTTGACCCCAGATCACCTCTGTGAGCGGAGCTATGGGCTCCATTATCCAACTGTAACATTGGCTCCAAAGTGAAAAATGTTTCGTTGAGAATGCTCCATTTGACCTAAGGAGTCGTCCTGCAAAGTCTGAGACTCCTACGGCGATTTGACATTTTTGGTCGAAAATGCACATAAGACTAACACCTGGAGCTCAAATGCCACTCGGATGTCAAAGTTGTCGCAGCGCATTGAAATTTTGCATGCGGGTAGACCTTGACCTGGAGGTCACGTTCCCACCGTTCTTGACCCCAGATCACCTCTGTGAGCGGAGCTATGGGCTCCATTATCCAACTGTAACATTGGCTCCAAAGTGAAAAATGTTTCGTTGAGAATGCTCCATTTGACCTAAGGAGTCGTCCTGCAAAGTCTGAGACTCCTACGGCGATTTGACATTTTTGGTCGAAAATGCACATAAGACTAACACCTGGAGCTCAAATGCCACTCGGATGTCAAAGTTGTCGCAGCGCATTGAAATTTTGCATGCGGGTAGACCTTGACCTGGAGGTCACGTTCCCACCGTTCTTGACCCCAGATCACCTCTGTGAGCGGAGCTATGGGCTCCATTATCCAACTGTAACATTGGCTCCAAAGTGAAAAATGTTTCGTTGAGAATGCTCCATTTGACCTAAGGAGTCGTCCTGCAAAGTCTGAGACTCCTACGGCGATTTGACATTTTTGGTCGAAAATGCACATAAGACTAACACCTGGAGCTCAAATGCCACTCGGATGTCAAAGTTGTCGCAGCGCATTGAAATTTTGCATGCGGGTAGACCTTGACCTGGAGGTCACGTTCCCACCGTTCTTGACCCCAGATCACCTCTGTGAGCGGAGCTATGGGCTCCATTATCCAACTGTAACATTGGCTCCAAAGTGAAAAATGTTTCGTTGAGAATGCTCCATTTGACCTAAGGAGTCGTCCTGCAAAGTCTGAGACTCCTACGGCGATTTGACATTTTTGGTCGAAAATGCACATAAGACTAACACCTGGAGCTCAAATGCCACTCGGATGTCAAAGTTGTCGCAGCGCATTGAAATTTTGCATGCGGGTAGACCTTGACCTGGAGGTCACGTTCCCACCGTTCTTGACCCCAGATCACCTCTGTGAGCGGAGCTATGGGCTCCATTATCCAACTGTAACATTGGCTCCAAAGTGAAAAATGTTTCGTTGAGAATGCTCCATTTGACCTAAGGAGTCGTCCTGCAAAGTCTGAGACTCCTACGGCGATTTGACATTTTTGGTCGAAAATGCACATAAGACTAACACCTGGAGCTCAAATGCCACTCGGATGTCAAAGTTGTCGCAGCGCATTGAAATTTTGCATGCGGGTAGACCTTGACCTGGAGGTCACGTTCCCACCGTTCTTGACCCCAGATCACCTCTGTGAGCGGAGCTATGGGCTCCATTATCCAACTGTAACATTGGCTCCAAAGTGAAAAATGTTTCGTTGAGAATGCTCCATTTGACCTAAGGAGTCGTCCTGCAAAGTCTGAGACTCCTACGGCGATTTGACATTTTTGGTCGAAAATGCACATAAGACTAACACCTGGAGCTCAAATGCCACTCGGATGTCAAAGTTGTCGCAGCGCATTGAAATTTTGCATGCGGGTAGACCTTGACCTGGAGGTCACGTTCCCACCGTTCTTGACCCCAGATCACCTCTGTGAGCGGAGCTATGGGCTCCATTATCCAACTGTAACATTGGCTCCAAAGTGAAAAATGTTTCGTTGAGAATGCTCCATTTGACCTAAGGAGTCGTCCTGCAAAGTCTGAGACTCCTACGGCGATTTGACATTTTTGGTCGAAAATGCACATAAGACTAACACCTGGAGCTCAAATGCCACTCGGATGTCAAAGTTGTCGCAGCGCATTGAAATTTTGCATGCGGGTAGACCTTGACCTGGAGGTCACGTTCCCACCGTTCTTGACCCCAGATCACCTCTGTGAGCGGAGCTATGGGCTCCATTATCCAACTGTAACATTGGCTCCAAAGTGAAAAATGTTTCGTTGAGAATGCTCCATTTGACCTAAGGAGTCGTCCTGCAAAGTCTGAGACTCCTACGGCGATTTGACATTTTTGGTCGAAAATGCACATAAGACTAACACCTGGAGCTCAAATGCCACTCGGATGTCAAAGTTGTCGCAGCGCATTGAAATTTTGCATGCGGGTAGACCTTGACCTGGAGGTCACGTTCCCACCGTTCTTGACCCCAGATCACCTCTGTGAGCGGAGCTATGGGCTCCATTATCCAACTGTAACATTGGCTCCAAAGTGAAAAATGTTTCGTTGAGAATGCTCCATTTGACCTAAGGAGTCGTCCTGCAAAGTCTGAGACTCCTACGGCGATTTGACATTTTTGGTCGAAAATGCACATAAGACTAACACCTGGAGCTCAAATGCCACTCGGATGTCAAAGTTGTCGCAGCGCATTGAAATTTTGCATGCGGGTAGACCTTGACCTGGAGGTCACGTTCCCACCGTTCTTGACCCCAGATCACCTCTGTGAGCGGAGCTATGGGCTCCATTATCCAACTGTAACATTGGCTCCAAAGTGAAAAATGTTTCGTTGAGAATGCTCCATTTGACCTAAGGAGTCGTCCTGCAAAGTCTGAGACTCCTACGGCGATTTGACATTTTTGGTCGAAAATGCACATAAGACTAACACCTGGAGCTCAAATGCCACTCGGATGTCAAAGTTGTCGCAGCGCATTGAAATTTTGCATGCGGGTAGACCTTGACCTGGAGGTCACGTTCCCACCGTTCTTGACCCCAGATCACCTCTGTGAGCGGAGCTATGGGCTCCATTATCCAACTGTAACATTGGCTCCAAAGTGAAAAATGTTTCGTTGAGAATGCTCCATTTGACCTAAGGAGTCGTCCTGCAAAGTCTGAGACTCCTACGGCGATTTGACATTTTTGGTCGAAAATGCACATAAGACTAACACCTGGAGCTCAAATGCCACTCGGATGTCAAAGTTGTCGCAGCGCATTGAAATTTTGCATGCGGGTAGACCTTGACCTGGAGGTCACGTTCCCACCGTTCTTGACCCCAGATCACCTCTGTGAGCGGAGCTATGGGCTCCATTATCCAACTGTAACATTGGCTCCAAAGTGAAAAATGTTTCGTTGAGAATGCTCCATTTGACCTAAGGAGTCGTCCTGCAAAGTCTGAGACTCCTACGGCGATTTGACATTTTTGGTCGAAAATGCACATAAGACTAACACCTGGAGCTCAAATGCCACTCGGATGTCAAAGTTGTCGCAGCGCATTGAAATTTTGCATGCGGGTAGACCTTGACCTGGAGGTCACGTTCCCACCGTTCTTGACCCCAGATCACCTCTGTGAGCGGAGCTATGGGCTCCATTATCCAACTGTAACATTGGCTCCAAAGTGAAAAATGTTTCGTTGAGAATGCTCCATTTGACCTAAGGAGTCGTCCTGCAAAGTCTGAGACTCCTACGGCGATTTGACATTTTTGGTCGAAAATGCACATAAGACTAACACCTGGAGCTCAAATGCCACTCGGATGTCAAAGTTGTCGCAGCGCATTGAAATTTTGCATGCGGGTAGACCTTGACCTGGAGGTCACGTTCCCACCGTTCTTGACCCCAGATCACCTCTGTGAGCGGAGCTATGGGCTCCATTATCCAACTGTAACATTGGCTCCAAAGTGAAAAATGTTTCGTTGAGAATGCTCCATTTGACCTAAGGAGTCGTCCTGCAAAGTCTGAGACTCCTACGGCGATTTGACATTTTTGGTCGAAAATGCACATAAGACTAACACCTGGAGCTCAAATGCCACTCGGATGTCAAAGTTGTCGCAGCGCATTGAAATTTTGCATGCGGGTAGACCTTGACCTGGAGGTCACGTTCCCACCGTTCTTGACCCCAGATCACCTCTGTGAGCGGAGCTATGGGCTCCATTATCCAACTGTAACATTGGCTCCAAAGTGAAAAATGTTTCGTTGAGAATGCTCCATTTGACCTAAGGAGTCGTCCTGCAAAGTCTGAGACTCCTACGGCGATTTGACATTTTTGGTCGAAAATGCACATAAGACTAACACACCTGGAGCTCAAATGCCACTCGGATGTCAAAGTTGTCGCAGCGCATTGAAATTTTGCATGCGGGTAGACCTTGACCTGGAGGTCACGTTCCCACCGTTCTTGACCCCAGATCACCTCTGTGAGCGGAGCTATGGGCTCCATTATCCAACTGTAACATTGGCTCCAAAGTGAAAAATGTTTCGTTGAGAATGCTCCATTTGACCTAAGGAGTCGTCCTGCAAAGTCTGAGACTCCTACGGCGATTTGACATTTTTGGTCGAAAATGCACATAAGACTAACACCTGGAGCTCAAATGCCACTCGGATGTCAAAGTTGTCGCAGCGCATTGAAATTTTGCATGCGGGTAGACCTTGACCTGGAGGTCACGTTCCCACCGTTCTTGACCCCAGATCACCTCTGTGAGCGGAGCTATGGGCTCCATTATCCAACTGTAACATTGGCTCCAAAGTGAAAAATGTTTCGTTGAGAATGCTCCATTTGACCTAAGGAGTCGTCCTGCAAAGTCTGAGACTCCTACGGCGATTTGACATTTTTGGTCGAAAATGCACATAAGACTAACACCTGGAGCTCAAATGCCACTCGGATGTCAAAGTTGTCGCAGCGCATTGAAATTTTGCATGCGGGTAGACCTTGACCTGGAGGTCACGTTCCCACCGTTCTTGACCCCAGATCACCTCTGTGAGCGGAGCTATGGGCTCCATTATCCAACTGTAACATTGGCTCCAAAGTGAAAAATGTTTCGTTGAGAATGCTCCATTTGACCTAAGGAGTCGTCCTGCAAAGTCTGAGACTCCTACGGCGATTTGACATTTTTGGTCGAAAATGCACATAAGACTAACACCTGGAGCTCAAATGCCACTCGGATGTCAAAGTTGTCGCAGCGCATTGAAATTTTGCATGCGGGTAGACCTTGACCTGGAGGTCACGTTCCCACCGTTCTTGACCCCAGATCACCTCTGTGAGCGGAGCTATGGGCTCCATTATCCAACTGTAACATTGGCTCCAAAGTGAAAAATGTTTCGTTGAGAATGCTCCATTTGACCTAAGGAGTCGTCCTGCAAAGTCTGAGACTCCTACGGCGATTTGACATTTTTGGTCGAAAATGCACATAAGACTAACACCTGGAGCTCAAATGCCACTCGGATGTCAAAGTTGTCGCAGCGCATTGAAATTTTGCATGCGGGTAGACCTTGACCTGGAGGTCACGTTCCCACCGTTCTTGACCCCAGATCACCTCTGTGAGCGGAGCTATGGGCTCCATTATCCAACTGTAACATTGGCTCCAAAGTGAAAAATGTTTCGTTGAGAATGCTCCATTTGACCTAAGGAGTCGTCCTGCAAAGTCTGAGACTCCTACGGCGATTTGACATTTTTGGTCGAAAATGCACATAAGACTAACACCTGGAGCTCAAATGCCACTCGGATGTCAAAGTTGTCGCAGCGCATTGAAATTTTGCATGCGGGTAGACCTTGACCTGGAGGTCACGTTCCCACCGTTCTTGACCCCAGATCACCTCTGTGAGCGGAGCTATGGGCTCCATTATCCAACTGTAACATTGGCTCCAAAGTGAAAAATGTTTCGTTGAGAATGCTCCATTTGACCTAAGGAGTCGTCCTGCAAAGTCTGAGACTCCTACGGCGATTTGACATTTTTGGTCGAAAATGCACATAAGACTAACACCTGGCGCTCAAATGCCACTCGGATGTCAAAGTTGTCGCAGCGCATTGAAATTTTGCATGCGGGTAGACCTTGACCTGGAGGTCACGTTCCCACCGTTCTTGACCCCAGATCACCTCTGTGAGCGGAGCTATGGGCTCCATTATCCAACTGTAACATTGGCTCCAAAGTGAAAAATGTTTCGTTGAGAATGCTCCATTTGACCTAAGGAGTCGTCCTGCAAAGTCTGAGACTCCTACGGCGATTTGACATTTTTGGTCGAAAATGCACATAAGACTAACACCTGGCGCTCAAATGCCACTCGGATGTCAAAGTTGTCGCAGCGCATTGAAATTTTGCATGCGGGTAGACCTTGACCTGGAGGTCACGTTCCCACCGTTCTTGACCCCAGATCACCTCTGTGAGCGGAGCTATGGGCTCCATTATCCAACTGTAACATTGGCTCCAAAGTGAAAAATGTTTCGTTGAGAATGCTCCATTTGACCTAAGGAGTCGTCCTGCAAAGTCTGAGACTCCTACGGCGATTTGACATTTTTGGTCGAAAATGCACATAAGACTAACACCTGGCGCTCAAATGCCACTCGGATGTCAAAGTTGTCGCAGCGCATTGAAATTTTGCATGCGGGTAGACCTTGACCTGGAGGTCACGTTCCCACCGTTCTTGACCCCAGATCACCTCTGTGAGCGGAGCTATGGGCTCCATTATCCAACTGTAACATTGGCTCCAAAGTGAAAAATGTTTCGTTGAGAATGCTCCATTTGACCTAAGGAGTCGTCCTGCAAAGTCTGAGACTCCTACGGCGATTTGACATTTTTGGTCGAAAATGCACATAAGACTAACACCTGGCGCTCAAATGCCACTCGGATGTCAAAGTTGTCGCAGCGCATTGAAATTTTGCATGCGGGTAGACCTTGACCTGGAGGTCACGTTCCCACCGTTCTTGACCCCAGATCACCTCTGTGAGCGGAGCTATGGGCTCCATTATCCAACTGTAACATTGGCTCCAAAGTGAAAAATGTTTCGTTGAGAATGCTCCATTTGACCTAAGGAGTCGTCCTGCAAAGTCTGAGACTCCTACGGCGATTTGACATTTTTGGTCGAAAATGCACATAAGACTAACACCTGGCGCTCAAATGCCACTCGGATGTCAAAGTTGTCGCAGCGCATTGAAATTTTGCATGCGGGTAGACCTTGACCTGGAGGTCACGTTCCCACCGTTCTTGACCCCAGATCACCTCTGTGAGCGGAGCTATGGGCTCCATTATCCAACTGTAACATTGGCTCCAAAGTGAAAAATGTTTCGTTGAGAATGCTCCATTTGACCTAAGGAGTCGTCCTGCAAAGTCTGAGACTCCTACGGCGATTTGACATTTTTGGTCGAAAATGCACATAAGACTAACACCTGGCGCTCAAATGCCACTCGGATGTCAAAGTTGTCGCAGCGCATTGAAATTTTGCATGCGGGTAGACCTTGACCTGGAGGTCACGTTCCCACCGTTCTTGACCCCAGATCACCTCTGTGAGCGGAGCTATGGGCTCCATTATCCAACTGTAACATTGGCTCCAAAGTGAAAAATGTTTCGTTGAGAATGCTCCATTTGACCTAAGGAGTCGTCCTGCAAAGTCTGAGACTCCTACGGCGATTTGACATTTTTGGTCGAAAATGCACATAAGACTAACACCTGGCGCTCAAATGCCACTCGGATGTCAAAGTTGTCGCAGCGCATTGAAATTTTGCATGCGGGTAGACCTTGACCTGGAGGTCACGTTCCCACCGTTCTTGACCCCAGATCACCTCTGTGAGCGGAGCTATGGGCTCCATTATCCAACTGTAACATTGGCTCCAAAGTGAAAAATGTTTCGTTGAGAATGCTCCATTTGACCTAAGGAGTCGTCCTGCAAAGTCTGAGACTCCTACGGCGATTTGACATTTTTGGTCGAAAATGCACATAAGACTAACACCTGGCGCTCAAATGCCACTCGGATGTCAAAGTTGTCGCAGCGCATTGAAATTTTGCATGCGGGTAGACCTTGACCTGGAGGTCACGTTCCCACCGTTCTTGACCCCAGATCACCTCTGTGAGCGGAGCTATGGGCTCCATTATCCAACTGTAACATTGGCTCCAAAGTGAAAAATGTTTCGTTGAGAATGCTCCATTTGACCTAAGGAGTCGTCCTGCAAAGTCTGAGACTCCTACGGCGATTTGACATTTTTGGTCGAAAATGCACATAAGACTAACACCTGGCGCTCAAATGCCACTCGGATGTCAAAGTTGTCGCAGCGCATTGAAATTTTGCATGCGGGTAGACCTTGACCTGGAGGTCACGTTCCCACCGTTCTTGACCCCAGATCACCTCTGTGAGCGGAGCTATGGGCTCCATTATCCAACTGTAACATTGGCTCCAAAGTGAAAAATGTTTCGTTGAGAATGCTCCATTTGACCTAAGGAGTCGTCCTGCAAAGTCTGAGACTCCTACGGCGATTTGACATTTTTGGTCGAAAATGCACATAAGACTAACACCTGGCGCTCAAATGCCACTCGGATGTCAAAGTTGTCGCAGCGCATTGAAATTTTGCATGCGGGTAGACCTTGACCTGGAGGTCACGTTCCCACCGTTCTTGACCCCAGATCACCTCTGTGAGCGGAGCTATGGGCTCCATTATCCAACTGTAACATTGGCTCCAAAGTGAAAAATGTTTCGTTGAGAATGCTCCATTTGACCTAAGGAGTCGTCCTGCAAAGTCTGAGACTCCTACGGCGATTTGACATTTTTGGTCGAAAATGCACATAAGACTAACACCTGGCGCTCAAATGCCACTCGGATGTCAAAGTTGTCGCAGCGCATTGAAATTTTGCATGCGGGTAGACCTTGACCTGGAGGTCACGTTCCCACCGTTCTTGACCCCAGATCACCTCTGTGAGCGGAGCTATGGGCTCCATTATCCAACTGTAACATTGGCTCCAAAGTGAAAAATGTTTCGTTGAGAATGCTCCATTTGACCTAAGGAGTCGTCCTGCAAAGTCTGAGACTCCTACGGCGATTTGACATTTTTGGTCGAAAATGCACATAAGACTAACACCTGGCGCTCAAATGCCACTCGGATGTCAAAGTTGTCGCAGCGCATTGAAATTTTGCATGCGGGTAGACCTTGACCTGGAGGTCACGTTCCCACCGTTCTTGACCCCAGATCACCTCTGTGAGCGGAGCTATGGGCTCCATTATCCAACTGTAACATTGGCTCCAAAGTGAAAAATGTTTCGTTGAGAATGCTCCATTTGACCTAAGGAGTCGTCCTGCAAAGTCTGAGACTCCTACGGCGATTTGACATTTTTGGTCGAAAATGCACATAAGACTAACACCTGGCGCTCAAATGCCACTCGGATGTCAAAGTTGTCGCAGCGCATTGAAATTTTGCATGCGGGTAGACCTTGACCTGGAGGTCACGTTCCCACCGTTCTTGACCCCAGATCACCTCTGTGAGCGGAGCTATGGGCTCCATTATCCAACTGTAACATTGGCTCCAAAGTGAAAAATGTTTCGTTGAGAATGCTCCATTTGACCTAAGGAGTCGTCCTGCAAAGTCTGAGACTCCTACGGCGATTTGACATTTTTGGTCGAAAATGCACATAAGACTAACACCTGGCGCTCAAATGCCACTCGGATGTCAAAGTTGTCGCAGCGCATTGAAATTTTGCATGCGGGTAGACCTTGACCTGGAGGTCACGTTCCCACCGTTCTTGACCCCAGATCACCTCTGTGAGCGGAGCTATGGGCTCCATTATCCAACTGTAACATTGGCTCCAAAGTGAAAAATGTTTCGTTGAGAATGCTCCATTTGACCTAAGGAGTCGTCCTGCAAAGTCTGAGACTCCTACGGCGATTTGACATTTTTGGTCGAAAATGCACATAAGACTAACACCTGGCGCTCAAATGCCACTCGGATGTCAAAGTTGTCGCAGCGCATTGAAATTTTGCATGCGGGTAGACCTTGACCTGGAGGTCACGTTCCCACCGTTCTTGACCCCAGATCACCTCTGTGAGCGGAGCTATGGGCTCCATTATCCAACTGTAACATTGGCTCCAAAGTGAAAAATGTTTCGTTGAGAATGCTCCATTTGACCTAAGGAGTCGTCCTGCAAAGTCTGAGACTCCTACGGCGATTTGACATTTTTGGTCGAAAATGCACATAAGACTAACACCTGGCGCTCAAATGCCACTCGGATGTCAAAGTTGTCGCAGCGCATTGAAATTTTGCATGCGGGTAGACCTTGACCTGGAGGTCACGTTCCCACCGTTCTTGACCCCAGATCACCTCTGTGAGCGGAGCTATGGGCTCCATTATCCAACTGTAACATTGGCTCCAAAGTGAAAAATGTTTCGTTGAGAATGCTCCATTTGACCTAAGGAGTCGTCCTGCAAAGTCTGAGACTCCTACGGCGATTTGACATTTTTGGTCGAAAATGCACATAAGACTAACACCTGGCGCTCAAATGCCACTCGGATGTCAAAGTTGTCGCAGCGCATTGAAATTTTGCATGCGGGTAGACCTTGACCTGGAGGTCACGTTCCCACCGTTCTTGACCCCAGATCACCTCTGTGAGCGGAGCTATGGGCTCCATTATCCAACTGTAACATTGGCTCCAAAGTGAAAAATGTTTCGTTGAGAATGCTCCATTTGACCTAAGGAGTCGTCCTGCAAAGTCTGAGACTCCTACGGCGATTTGACATTTTTGGTCGAAAATGCACATAAGACTAACACCTGGCGCTCAAATGCCACTCGGATGTCAAAGTTGTCGCAGCGCATTGAAATTTTGCATGCGGGTAGACCTTGACCTGGAGGTCACGTTCCCACCGTTCTTGACCCCAGATCACCTCTGTGAGCGGAGCTATGGGCTCCATTATCCAACTGTAACATTGGCTCCAAAGTGAAAAATGTTTCGTTGAGAATGCTCCATTTGACCTAAGGAGTCGTCCTGCAAAGTCTGAGACTCCTACGGCGATTTGACATTTTTGGTCGAAAATGCACATAAGACTAACACCTGGCGCTCAAATGCCACTCGGATGTCAAAGTTGTCGCAGCGCATTGAAATTTTGCATGCGGGTAGACCTTGACCTGGAGGTCACGTTCCCACCGTTCTTGACCCCAGATCACCTCTGTGAGCGGAGCTATGGGCTCCATTATCCAACTGTAACATTGGCTCCAAAGTGAAAAATGTTTCGTTGAGAATGCTCCATTTGACCTAAGGAGTCGTCCTGCAAAGTCTGAGACTCCTACGGCGATTTGACATTTTTGGTCGAAAATGCACATAAGACTAACACCTGGCGCTCAAATGCCACTCGGATGTCAAAGTTGTCGCAGCGCATTGAAATTTTGCATGCGGGTAGACCTTGACCTGGAGGTCACGTTCCCACCGTTCTTGACCCCAGATCACCTCTGTGAGCGGAGCTATGGGCTCCATTATCCAACTGTAACATTGGCTCCAAAGTGAAAAATGTTTCGTTGAGAATGCTCCATTTGACCTAAGGAGTCGTCCTGCAAAGTCTGAGACTCCTACGGCGATTTGACATTTTTGGTCGAAAATGCACATAAGACTAACACCTGGCGCTCAAATGCCACTCGGATGTCAAAGTTGTCGCAGCGCATTGAAATTTTGCATGCGGGTAGACCTTGACCTGGAGGTCACGTTCCCACCGTTCTTGACCCCAGATCACCTCTGTGAGCGGAGCTATGGGCTCCATTATCCAACTGTAACATTGGCTCCAAAGTGAAAAATGTTTCGTTGAGAATGCTCCATTTGACCTAAGGAGTCGTCCTGCAAAGTCTGAGACTCCTACGGCGATTTGACATTTTTGGTCGAAAATGCACATAAGACTAACACCTGGCGCTCAAATGCCACTCGGATGTCAAAGTTGTCGCAGCGCATTGAAATTTTGCATGCGGGTAGACCTTGACCTGGAGGTCACGTTCCCACCGTTCTTGACCCCAGATCACCTCTGTGAGCGGAGCTATGGGCTCCATTATCCAACTGTAACATTGGCTCCAAAGTGAAAAATGTTTCGTTGAGAATGCTCCATTTGACCTAAGGAGTCGTCCTGCAAAGTCTGAGACTCCTACGGCGATTTGACATTTTTGGTCGAAAATGCACATAAGACTAACACCTGGCGCTCAAATGCCACTCGGATGTCAAAGTTGTCGCAGCGCATTGAAATTTTGCATGCGGGTAGACCTTGACCTGGAGGTCACGTTCCCACCGTTCTTGACCCCAGATCACCTCTGTGAGCGGAGCTATGGGCTCCATTATCCAACTGTAACATTGGCTCCAAAGTGAAAAATGTTTCGTTGAGAATGCTCCATTTGACCTAAGGAGTCGTCCTGCAAAGTCTGAGACTCCTACGGCGATTTGACATTTTTGGTCGAAAATGCACATAAGACTAACACCTGGCGCTCAAATGCCACTCGGATGTCAAAGTTGTCGCAGCGCATTGAAATTTTGCATGCGGGTAGACCTTGACCTGGAGGTCACGTTCCCACCGTTCTTGACCCCAGATCACCTCTGTGAGCGGAGCTATGGGCTCCATTATCCAACTGTAACATTGGCTCCAAAGTGAAAAATGTTTCGTTGAGAATGCTCCATTTGACCTAAGGAGTCGTCCTGCAAAGTCTGAGACTCCTACGGCGATTTGACATTTTTGGTCGAAAATGCACATAAGACTAACACCTGGCGCTCAAATGCCACTCGGATGTCAAAGTTGTCGCAGCGCATTGAAATTTTGCATGCGGGTAGACCTTGACCTGGAGGTCACGTTCCCACCGTTCTTGACCCCAGATCACCTCTGTGAGCGGAGCTATGGGCTCCATTATCCAACTGTAACATTGGCTCCAAAGTGAAAAATGTTTCGTTGAGAATGCTCCATTTGACCTAAGGAGTCGTCCTGCAAAGTCTGAGACTCCTACGGCGATTTGACATTTTTGGTCGAAAATGCACATAAGACTAACACCTGGCGCTCAAATGCCACTCGGATGTCAAAGTTGTCGCAGCGCATTGAAATTTTGCATGCGGGTAGACCTTGACCTGGAGGTCACGTTCCCACCGTTCTTGACCCCAGATCACCTCTGTGAGCGGAGCTATGGGCTCCATTATCCAACTGTAACATTGGCTCCAAAGTGAAAAATGTTTCGTTGAGAATGCTCCATTTGACCTAAGGAGTCGTCCTGCAAAGTCTGAGACTCCTACGGCGATTTGACATTTTTGGTCGAAAATGCACATAAGACTAACACCTGGCGCTCAAATGCCACTCGGATGTCAAAGTTGTCGCAGCGCATTGAAATTTTGCATGCGGGTAGACCTTGACCTGGAGGTCACGTTCCCACCGTTCTTGACCCCAGATCACCTCTGTGAGCGGAGCTATGGGCTCCATTATCCAACTGTAACATTGGCTCCAAAGTGAAAAATGTTTCGTTGAGAATGCTCCATTTGACCTAAGGAGTCGTCCTGCAAAGTCTGAGACTCCTACGGCGATTTGACATTTTTGGTCGAAAATGCACATAAGACTAACACCTGGCGCTCAAATGCCACTCGGATGTCAAAGTTGTCGCAGCGCATTGAAATTTTGCATGCGGGTAGACCTTGACCTGGAGGTCACGTTCCCACCGTTCTTGACCCCAGATCACCTCTGTGAGCGGAGCTATGGGCTCCATTATCCAACTGTAACATTGGCTCCAAAGTGAAAAATGTTTCGTTGAGAATGCTCCATTTGACCTAAGGAGTCGTCCTGCAAAGTCTGAGACTCCTACGGCGATTTGACATTTTTGGTCGAAAATGCACATAAGACTAACACCTGGCGCTCAAATGCCACTCGGATGTCAAAGTTGTCGCAGCGCATTGAAATTTTGCATGCGGGTAGACCTTGACCTGGAGGTCACGTTCCCACCGTTCTTGACCCCAGATCACCTCTGTGAGCGGAGCTATGGGCTCCATTATCCAACTGTAACATTGGCTCCAAAGTGAAAAATGTTTCGTTGAGAATGCTCCATTTGACCTAAGGAGTCGTCCTGCAAAGTCTGAGACTCCTACGGCGATTTGACATTTTTGGTCGAAAATGCACATAAGACTAACACCTGGCGCTCAAATGCCACTCGGATGTCAAAGTTGTCGCAGCGCATTGAAATTTTGCATGCGGGTAGACCTTGACCTG
This sequence comes from Haliotis rufescens, assembly GCF_023055435.1. Taxonomy (NCBI): domain Eukaryota; kingdom Metazoa; phylum Mollusca; class Gastropoda; order Lepetellida; family Haliotidae; genus Haliotis; species Haliotis rufescens. Next base: position 162,136 of record NW_025963861.1, read on the forward strand.
GAGGTCACGTTCCCACCGTTCTTGACCCCAGATCACCTCTGTGAGCGGAGCTATGGGCTCCATTATCCAACTGTAACATTGGCTCCAAAGTGAAAAATGTTTCGTTGAGAATGCTCCATTTGACCTAAGGAGTCGTCCTGCAAAGTCTGAGACTCCTACGGCGATTTGACATTTTTGGTCGAAAATGCACATAAGACTAACACCTGGCGCTCAAATGCCACTCGGATGTCAAAGTTGTCGCAGCGCATTGAAATTTTGCATGCGGGTAGACCTTGACCTGGAGGTCACGTTCCCACCGTTCTTGACCCCAGATCACCTCTGTGAGCGGAGCTATGGGCTCCATTATCCAACTGTAACATTGGCTCCAAAGTGAAAAATGTTTCGTTGAGAATGCTCCATTTGACCTAAGGAGTCGTCCTGCAAAGTCTGAGACTCCTACGGCGATTTGACATTTTTGGTCGAAAATGCACATAAGACTAACACCTGGCGCTCAAATGCCACTCGGATGTCAAAGTTGTCGCAGCGCATTGAAATTTTGCATGCGGGTAGACCTTGACCTGGAGGTCACGTTCCCACCGTTCTTGACCCCAGATCACCTCTGTGAGCGGAGCTATGGGCTCCATTATCCAACTGTAACATTGGCTCCAAAGTGAAAAATGTTTCGTTGAGAATGCTCCATTTGACCTAAGGAGTCGTCCTGCAAAGTCTGAGACTCCTACGGCGATTTGACATTTTTGGTCGAAAATGCACATAAGACTAACACCTGGCGCTCAAATGCCACTCGGATGTCAAAGTTGTCGCAGCGCATTGAAATTTTGCATGCGGGTAGACCTTGACCTGGAGGTCACGTTCCCACCGTTCTTGACCCCAGATCACCTCTGTGAGCGGAGCTATGGGCTCCATTATCCAACTGTAACATTGGCTCCAAAGTGAAAAATGTTTCGTTGAGAATGCTCCATTTGACCTAAGGAGTCGTCCTGCAAAGTCTGAGACTCCTACGGCGATTTGACATTTTTGGTCGAAAATGCACATAAGACTAACACCTGGCGCTCAAATGCCACTCGGATGTCAAAGTTGTCGCAGCGCATTGAAATTTTGCATGCGGGTAGACCTTGACCTGGAGGTCACGTTCCCACCGTTCTTGACCCCAGATCACCTCTGTGAGCGGAGCTATGGGCTCCATTATCCAACTGTAACATTGGCTCCAAAGTGAAAAATGTTTCGTTGAGAATGCTCCATTTGACCTAAGGAGTCGTCCTGCAAAGTCTGAGACTCCTACGGCGATTTGACATTTTTGGTCGAAAATGCACATAAGACTAACACCTGGCGCTCAAATGCCACTCGGATGTCAAAGTTGTCGCAGCGCATTGAAATTTTGCATGCGGGTAGACCTTGACCTGGAGGTCACGTTCCCACCGTTCTTGACCCCAGATCACCTCTGTGAGCGGAGCTATGGGCTCCATTATCCAACTGTAACATTGGCTCCAAAGTGAAAAATGTTTCGTTGAGAATGCTCCATTTGACCTAAGGAGTCGTCCTGCAAAGTCTGAGACTCCTACGGCGATTTGACATTTTTGGTCGAAAATGCACATAAGACTAACACCTGGCGCTCAAATGCCACTCGGATGTCAAAGTTGTCGCAGCGCATTGAAATTTTGCATGCGGGTAGACCTTGACCTGGAGGTCACGTTCCCACCGTTCTTGACCCCAGATCACCTCTGTGAGCGGAGCTATGGGCTCCATTATCCAACTGTAACATTGGCTCCAAAGTGAAAAATGTTTCGTTGAGAATGCTCCATTTGACCTAAGGAGTCGTCCTGCAAAGTCTGAGACTCCTACGGCGATTTGACATTTTTGGTCGAAAATGCACATAAGACTAACACCTGGCGCTCAAATGCCACTCGGATGTCAAAGTTGTCGCAGCGCATTGAAATTTTGCATGCGGGTAGACCTTGACCTGGAGGTCACGTTCCCACCGTTCTTGACCCCAGATCACCTCTGTGAGCGGAGCTATGGGCTCCATTATCCAACTGTAACATTGGCTCCAAAGTGAAAAATGTTTCGTTGAGAATGCTCCATTTGACCTAAGGAGTCGTCCTGCAAAGTCTGAGACTCCTACGGCGATTTGACATTTTTGGTCGAAAATGCACATAAGACTAACACCTGGCGCTCAAATGCCACTCGGATGTCAAAGTTGTCGCAGCGCATTGAAATTTTGCATGCGGGTAGACCTTGACCTGGAGGTCACGTTCCCACCGTTCTTGACCCCAGATCACCTCTGTGAGCGGAGCTATGGGCTCCATTATCCAACTGTAACATTGGCTCCAAAGTGAAAAATGTTTCGTTGAGAATGCTCCATTTGACCTAAGGAGTCGTCCTGCAAAGTCTGAGACTCCTACGGCGATTTGACATTTTTGGTCGAAAATGCACATAAGACTAACACCTGGCGCTCAAATGCCACTCGGATGTCAAAGTTGTCGCAGCGCATTGAAATTTTGCATGCGGGTAGACCTTGACCTGGAGGTCACGTTCCCACCGTTCTTGACCCCAGATCACCTCTGTGAGCGGAGCTATGGGCTCCATTATCCAACTGTAACATTGGCTCCAAAGTGAAAAATGTTTCGTTGAGAATGCTCCATTTGACCTAAGGAGTCGTCCTGCAAAGTCTGAGACTCCTACGGCGATTTGACATTTTTGGTCGAAAATGCACATAAGACTAACACCTGGCGCTCAAATGCCACTCGGATGTCAAAGTTGTCGCAGCGCATTGAAATTTTGCATGCGGGTAGACCTTGACCTGGAGGTCACGTTCCCACCGTTCTTGACCCCAGATCACCTCTGTGAGCGGAGCTATGGGCTCCATTATCCAACTGTAACATTGGCTCCAAAGTGAAAAATGTTTCGTTGAGAATGCTCCATTTGACCTAAGGAGTCGTCCTGCAAAGTCTGAGACTCCTACGGCGATTTGACATTTTTGGTCGAAAATGCACATAAGACTAACACCTGGCGCTCAAATGCCACTCGGATGTCAAAGTTGTCGCAGCGCATTGAAATTTTGCATGCGGGTAGACCTTGACCTGGAGGTCACGTTCCCACCGGTTCTTGACCCCAGATCACCTCTGTGAGCGGAGCTATGGGCTCCATTATCCAACTGTAACATTGGCTCCAAAGTGAAAAATGTTTCGTTGAGAATGCTCCATTTGACCTAAGGAGTCGTCCTGCAAAGTCTGAGACTCCTACGGCGATTTGACATTTTTGGTCGAAAATGCACATAAGACTAACACCTGGCGCTCAAATGCCACTCGGATGTCAAAGTTGTCGCAGCGCATTGAAATTTTGCATGCGGGTAGACCTTGACCTGGAGGTCACGTTCCCACCGTTCTTGACCCCAGATCACCTCTGTGAGCGGAGCTATGGGCTCCATTATCCAACTGTAACATTGGCTCCAAAGTGAAAAATGTTTCGTTGAGAATGCTCCATTTGACCTAAGGAGTCGTCCTGCAAAGTCTGAGACTCCTACGGCGATTTGACATTTTTGGTCGAAAATGCACATAAGACTAACACCTGGCGCTCAAATGCCACTCGGATGTCAAAGTTGTCGCAGCGCATTGAAATTTTGCATGCGGGTAGACCTTGACCTGGAGGTCACGTTCCCACCGTTCTTGACCCCAGATCACCTCTGTGAGCGGAGCTATGGGCTCCATTATCCAACTGTAACATTGGCTCCAAAGTGAAAAATGTTTCGTTGAGAATGCTCCATTTGACCTAAGGAGTCGTCCTGCAAAGTCTGAGACTCCTACGGCGATTTGACATTTTTGGTCGAAAATGCACATAAGACTAACACCTGGCGCTCAAATGCCACTCGGATGTCAAAGTTGTCGCAGCGCATTGAAATTTTGCATGCGGGTAGACCTTGACCTGGAGGTCACGTTCCCACCGTTCTTGACCCCAGATCACCTCTGTGAGCGGAGCTATGGGCTCCATTATCCAACTGTAACATTGGCTCCAAAGTGAAAAATGTTTCGTTGAGAATGCTCCATTTGACCTAAGGAGTCGTCCTGCAAAGTCTGAGACTCCTACGGCGATTTGACATTTTTGGTCGAAAATGCACATAAGACTAACACCTGGCGCTCAAATGCCACTCGGATGTCAAAGTTGTCGCAGCGCATTGAAATTTTGCATGCGGGTAGACCTTGACCTGGAGGTCACGTTCCCACCGTTCTTGACCCCAGATCACCTCTGTGAGCGGAGCTATGGGCTCCATTATCCAACTGTAACATTGGCTCCAAAGTGAAAAATGTTTCGTTGAGAATGCTCCATTTGACCTAAGGAGTCGTCCTGCAAAGTCTGAGACTCCTACGGCGATTTGACATTTTTGGTCGAAAATGCACATAAGACTAACACCTGGCGCTCAAATGCCACTCGGATGTCAAAGTTGTCGCAGCGCATTGAAATTTTGCATGCGGGTAGACCTTGACCTGGAGGTCACGTTCCCACCGTTCTTGACCCCAGATCACCTCTGTGAGCGGAGCTATGGGCTCCATTATCCAACTGTAACATTGGCTCCAAAGTGAAAAATGTTTCGTTGAGAATGCTCCATTTGACCTAAGGAGTCGTCCTGCAAAGTCTGAGACTCCTACGGCGATTTGACATTTTTGGTCGAAAATGCACATAAGACTAACACCTGGCGCTCAAATGCCACTCGGATGTCAAAGTTGTCGCAGCGCATTGAAATTTTGCATGCGGGTAGACCTTGACCTGGAGGTCACGTTCCCACCGTTCTTGACCCCAGATCACCTCTGTGAGCGGAGCTATGGGCTCCATTATCCAACTGTAACATTGGCTCCAAAGTGAAAAATGTTTCGTTGAGAATGCTCCATTTGACCTAAGGAGTCGTCCTGCAAAGTCTGAGACTCCTACGGCGATTTGACATTTTTGGTCGAAAATGCACATAAGACTAACACCTGGCGCTCAAATGCCACTCGGATGTCAAAGTTGTCGCAGCGCATTGAAATTTTGCATGCGGGTAGACCTTGACCTGGAGGTCACGTTCCCACCGTTCTTGACCCCAGATCACCTCTGTGAGCGGAGCTATGGGCTCCATTATCCAACTGTAACATTGGCTCCAAAGTGAAAAATGTTTCGTTGAGAATGCTCCATTTGACCTAAGGAGTCGTCCTGCAAAGTCTGAGACTCCTACGGCGATTTGACATTTTTGGTCGAAAATGCACATAAGACTAACACCTGGCGCTCAAATGCCACTCGGATGTCAAAGTTGTCGCAGCGCATTGAAATTTTGCATGCGGGTAGACCTTGACCTGGAGGTCACGTTCCCACCGTTCTTGACCCCAGATCACCTCTGTGAGCGGAGCTATGGGCTCCATTATCCAACTGTAACATTGGCTCCAAAGTGAAAAATGTTTCGTTGAGAATGCTCCATTTGACCTAAGGAGTCGTCCTGCAAAGTCTGAGACTCCTACGGCGATTTGACATTTTTGGTCGAAAATGCACATAAGACTAACACCTGGCGCTCAAATGCCACTCGGATGTCAAAGTTGTCGCAGCGCATTGAAATTTTGCATGCGGGTAGACCTTGACCTGGAGGTCACGTTCCCACCGTTCTTGACCCCAGATCACCTCTGTGAGCGGAGCTATGGGCTCCATTATCCAACTGTAACATTGGCTCCAAAGTGAAAAATGTTTCGTTGAGAATGCTCCATTTGACCTAAGGAGTCGTCCTGCAAAGTCTGAGACTCCTACGGCGATTTGACATTTTTGGTCGAAAATGCACATAAGACTAACACCTGGCGCTCAAATGCCACTCGGATGTCAAAGTTGTCGCAGCGCATTGAAATTTTGCATGCGGGTAGACCTTGACCTGGAGGTCACGTTCCCACCGTTCTTGACCCCAGATCACCTCTGTGAGCGGAGCTATGGGCTCCATTATCCAACTGTAACATTGGCTCCAAAGTGAAAAATGTTTCGTTGAGAATGCTCCATTTGACCTAAGGAGTCGTCCTGCAAAGTCTGAGACTCCTACGGCGATTTGACATTTTTGGTCGAAAATGCACATAAGACTAACACCTGGCGCTCAAATGCCACTCGGATGTCAAAGTTGTCGCAGCGCATTGAAATTTTGCATGCGGGTAGACCTTGACCTGGAGGTCACGTTCCCACCGTTCTTGACCCCAGATCACCTCTGTGAGCGGAGCTATGGGCTCCATTATCCAACTGTAACATTGGCTCCAAAGTGAAAAATGTTTCGTTGAGAATGCTCCATTTGACCTAAGGAGTCGTCCTGCAAAGTCTGAGACTCCTACGGCGATTTGACATTTTTGGTCGAAAATGCACATAAGACTAACACCTGGCGCTCAAATGCCACTCGGATGTCAAAGTTGTCGCAGCGCATTGAAATTTTGCATGCGGGTAGACCTTGACCTGGAGGTCACGTTCCCACCGTTCTTGACCCCAGATCACCTCTGTGAGCGGAGCTATGGGCTCCATTATCCAACTGTAACATTGGCTCCAAAGTGAAAAATGTTTCGTTGAGAATGCTCCATTTGACCTAAGGAGTCGTCCTGCAAAGTCTGAGACTCCTACGGCGATTTGACATTTTTGGTCGAAAATGCACATAAGACTAACACCTGGCGCTCAAATGCCACTCGGATGTCAAAGTTGTCGCAGCGCATTGAAATTTTGCATGCGGGTAGACCTTGACCTGGAGGTCACGTTCCCACCGTTCTTGACCCCAGATCACCTCTGTGAGCGGAGCTATGGGCTCCATTATCCAACTGTAACATTGGCTCCAAAGTGAAAAATGTTTCGTTGAGAATGCTCCATTTGACCTAAGGAGTCGTCCTGCAAAGTCTGAGACTCCTACGGCGATTTGACATTTTTGGTCGAAAATGCACATAAGACTAACACCTGGCGCTCAAATGCCACTCGGATGTCAAAGTTGTCGCAGCGCATTGAAATTTTGCATGCGGGTAGACCTTGACCTGGAGGTCACGTTCCCACCGTTCTTGACCCCAGATCACCTCTGTGAGCGGAGCTATGGGCTCCATTATCCAACTGTAACATTGGCTCCAAAGTGAAAAATGTTTCGTTGAGAATGCTCCATTTGACCTAAGGAGTCGTCCTGCAAAGTCTGAGACTCCTACGGCGATTTGACATTTTTGGTCGAAAATGCACATAAGACTAACACCTGGCGCTCAAATGCCACTCGGATGTCAAAGTTGTCGCAGCGCATTGAAATTTTGCATGCGGGTAGACCTTGACCTGGAGGTCACGTTCCCACCGTTCTTGACCCCAGATCACCTCTGTGAGCGGAGCTATGGGCTCCATTATCCAACTGTAACATTGGCTCCAAAGTGAAAAATGTTTCGTTGAGAATGCTCCATTTGACCTAAGGAGTCGTCCTGCAAAGTCTGAGACTCCTACGGCGATTTGACATTTTTGGTCGAAAATGCACATAAGACTAACACCTGGCGCTCAAATGCCACTCGGATGTCAAAGTTGTCGCAGCGCATTGAAATTTTGCATGCGGGTAGACCTTGACCTGGAGGTCACGTTCCCACCGTTCTTGACCCCAGATCACCTCTGTGAGCGGAGCTATGGGCTCCATTATCCAACTGTAACATTGGCTCCAAAGTGAAAAATGTTTCGTTGAGAATGCTCCATTTGACCTAAGGAGTCGTCCTGCAAAGTCTGAGACTCCTACGGCGATTTGACATTTTTGGTCGAAAATGCACATAAGACTAACACCTGGCGCTCAAATGCCACTCGGATGTCAAAGTTGTCGCAGCGCATTGAAATTTTGCATGCGGGTAGACCTTGACCTGGAGGTCACGTTCCCACCGTTCTTGACCCCAGATCACCTCTGTGAGCGGAGCTATGGGCTCCATTATCCAACTGTAACATTGGCTCCAAAGTGAAAAATGTTTCGTTGAGAATGCTCCATTTGACCTAAGGAGTCGTCCTGCAAAGTCTGAGACTCCTACGGCGATTTGACATTTTTGGTCGAAAATGCACATAAGACTAACACCTGGCGCTCAAATGCCACTCGGATGTCAAAGTTGTCGCAGCGCATTGAAATTTTGCATGCGGGTAGACCTTGACCTGGAGGTCACGTTCCCACCGTTCTTGACCCCAGATCACCTCTGTGAGCGGAGCTATGGGCTCCATTATCCAACTGTAACATTGGCTCCAAAGTGAAAAATGTTTCGTTGAGAATGCTCCATTTGACCTAAGGAGTCGTCCTGCAAAGTCTGAGACTCCTACGGCGATTTGACATTTTTGGTCGAAAATGCACATAAGACTAACACCTGGCGCTCAAATGCCACTCGGATGTCAAAGTTGTCGCAGCGCATTGAAATTTTGCATGCGGGTAGACCTTGACCTGGAGGTCACGTTCCCACCGTTCTTGACCCCAGATCACCTCTGTGAGCGGAGCTATGGGCTCCATTATCCAACTGTAACATTGGCTCCAAAGTGAAAAATGTTTCGTTGAGAATGCTCCATTTGACCTAAGGAGTCGTCCTGCAAAGTCTGAGACTCCTACGGCGATTTGACATTTTTGGTCGAAAATGCACATAAGACTAACACCTGGCGCTCAAATGCCACTCGGATGTCAAAGTTGTCGCAGCGCATTGAAATTTTGCATGCGGGTAGACCTTGACCTGGAGGTCACGTTCCCACCGTTCTTGACCCCAGATCACCTCTGTGAGCGGAGCTATGGGCTCCATTATCCAACTGTAACATTGGCTCCAAAGTGAAAAATGTTTCGTTGAGAATGCTCCATTTGACCTAAGGAGTCGTCCTGCAAAGTCTGAGACTCCTACGGCGATTTGACATTTTTGGTCGAAAATGCACATAAGACTAACACCTGGCGCTCAAATGCCACTCGGATGTCAAAGTTGTCGCAGCGCATTGAAATTTTGCATGCGGGTAGACCTTGACCTGGAGGTCACGTTCCCACCGTTCTTGACCCCAGATCACCTCTGTGAGCGGAGCTATGGGCTCCATTATCCAACTGTAACATTGGCTCCAAAGTGAAAAATGTTTCGTTGAGAATGCTCCATTTGACCTAAGGAGTCGTCCTGCAAAGTCTGAGACTCCTACGGCGATTTGACATTTTTGGTCGAAAATGCACATAAGACTAACACCTGGCGCTCAAATGCCACTCGGATGTCAAAGTTGTCGCAGCGCATTGAAATTTTGCATGCGGGTAGACCTTGACCTGGAGGTCACGTTCCCACCGTTCTTGACCCCAGATCACCTCTGTGAGCGGAGCTATGGGCTCCATTATCCAACTGTAACATTGGCTCCAAAGTGAAAAATGTTTCGTTGAGAATGCTCCATTTGACCTAAGGAGTCGTCCTGCAAAGTCTGAGACTCCTACGGCGATTTGACATTTTTGGTCGAAAATGCACATAAGACTAACACCTGGCGCTCAAATGCCACTCGGATGTCAAAGTTGTCGCAGCGCATTGAAATTTTGCATGCGGGTAGACCTTGACCTGGAGGTCACGTTCCCACCGTTCTTGACCCCAGATCACCTCTGTGAGCGGAGCTATGGGCTCCATTATCCAACTGTAACATTGGCTCCAAAGTGAAAAATGTTTCGTTGAGAATGCTCCATTTGACCTAAGGAGTCGTCCTGCAAAGTCTGAGACTCCTACGGCGATTTGACATTTTTGGTCGAAAATGCACATAAGACTAACACCTGGCGCTCAAATGCCACTCGGATGTCAATTTGTCGCAGCGCATTGAAATTTTGCATGCGGGTAGACCTTGACCTGGAGGTCACGTTCCCACCGTTCTTGACCCCAGATCACCTCTGTGAGCGGAGCTATGGGCTCCATTATCCAACTGTAACATTGGCTCCAAAGTGAAAAATGTTTCGTTGAGAATGCTCCATTTGACCTAAGGAGTCGTCCTGCAAAGTCTGAGACTCCTACGGCGATTTGACATTTTTGGTCGAAAATGCACATAAGACTAACACCTGGCGCTCAAATGCCACTCGGATGTCAAAGTTGTCGCAGCGCATTGAAATTTTGCATGCGGGTAGACCTTGACCTGGAGGTCACGTTCCCACCGTTCTTGACCCCAGATCACCTCTGTGAGCGGAGCTATGGGCTCCATTATCCAACTGTAACATTGGCTCCAAAGTGAAAAATGTTTCGTTGAGAATGCTCCATTTGACCTAAGGAGTCGTCCTGCAAAGTCTGAGACTCCTACGGCGATTTGACATTTTTGGTCGAAAATGCACATAAGACTAACACCTGGCGCTCAAATGCCACTCGGATGTCAAAGTTGTCGCAGCGCATTGAAATTTTGCATGCGGGTAGACCTTGACCTGGAGGTCACGTTCCCACCGTTCTTGACCCCAGATCACCTCTGTGAGCGGAGCTATGGGCTCCATTATCCAACTGTAACATTGGCTCCAAAGTGAAAAATGTTTCGTTGAGAATGCTCCATTTGACCTAAGGAGTCGTCCTGCAAAGTCTGAGACTCCTACGGCGATTTGACATTTTTGGTCGAAAATGCACATAAGACTAACACCTGGCGCTCAAATGCCACTCGGATGTCAAAGTTGTCGCAGCGCATTGAAATTTTGCATGCGGGTAGACCTTGACCTGGAGGTCACGTTCCCACCGTTCTTGACCCCAGATCACCTCTGTGAGCGGAGCTATGGGCTCCATTATCCAACTGTAACATTGGCTCCAAAGTGAAAAATGTTTCGTTGAGAATGCTCCATTTGACCTAAGGAGTCGTCCTGCAAAGTCTGAGACTCCTACGGCGATTTGACATTTTTGGTCGAAAATGCACATAAGACTAACACCTGGCGCTCAAATGCCACTCGGATGTCAAAGTTGTCGCAGCGCATTGAAATTTTGCATGCGGGTAGACCTTGACCTGGATGTCACGTTCCCACCGTTCTTGACCCCAGATCACCTCTGTGAGCGGAGCTATGGGCTCCATTATCCAACTGTAACATTGGCTCCAAAGTGAAAAATGTTTCGTTGAGAATGCTCCATTTGACCTAAGGAGTCGTCCTGCAAAGTCTGAGACTCCTACGGCGATTTGACATTTTTGGTCGAAAATGCACATAAGACTAACACCTGGCGCTCAAATGCCACTCGGATGTCAAAGTTGTCGCAGCGCATTGAAATTTTGCATGCGGGTAGACCTTGACCTGGAGGTCACGTTCCCACCGTTCTTGACCCCAGATCACCTCTGTGAGCGGAGCTATGGGCTCCATTATCCAACTGTAACATTGGCTCCAAAGTGAAAAATGTTTCGTTGAGAATGCTCCATTTGACCTAAGGAGTCGTCCTGCAAAGTCTGAGACTCCTACGGCGATTTGACATTTTTGGTCGAAAATGCACATAAGACTAACACCTGGCGCTCAAATGCCACTCGGATGTCAAAGTTGTCGCAGCGCATTGAAATTTTGCATGCGGGTAGACCTTGACCTGGAGGTCACGTTCCCACCGTTCTTGACCCCAGATCACCTCTGTGAGCGGAGCTATGGGCTCCATTATCCAACTGTAACATTGGCTCCAAAGTGAAAAATGTTTCGTTGAGAATGCTCCATTTGACCTAAGGAGTCGTCCTGCAAAGTCTGAGACTCCTACGGCGATTTGACATTTTTGGTCGAAAATGCACATAAGACTAACACCTGGCGCTCAAATGCCACTCGGATGTCAAAGTTGTCGCAGCGCATTGAAATTTTGCATGCGGGTAGACCTTGACCTGGAGGTCACGTTCCCACCGTTCTTGACCCCAGATCACCTCTGTGAGCGGAGCTATGGGCTCCATTATCCAACTGTAACATTGGCTCCAAAGTGAAAAATGTTTCGTTGAGAATGCTCCATTTGACCTAAGGAGTCGTCCTGCAAAGTCTGAGACTCCTACGGCGATTTGACATTTTTGGTCGAAAATGCACATAAGACTAACACCTGGCGCTCAAATGCCACTCGGATGTCAAAGTTGTCGCAGCGCATTGAAATTTTGCATGCGGGTAGACCTTGACCTGGAGGTCACGTTCCCACCGTTCTTGACCCCAGATCACCTCTGTGAGCGGAGCTATGGGCTCCATTATCCAACTGTAACATTGGCTCCAAAGTGAAAAATGTTTCGTTGAGAATGCTCCATTTGACCTAAGGAGTCGTCCTGCAAAGTCTGAGACTCCTACGGCGATTTGACATTTTTGGTCGAAAATGCACATAAGACTAACACCTGGCGCTCAAATGCCACTCGGATGTCAAAGTTGTCGCAGCGCATTGAAATTTTGCATGCGGGTAGACCTTGACCTGGAGGTCACGTTCCCACCGTTCTTGTCCCCAGATCACCTCTGTGAGCGGAGCTATGGGCTCCATTATCCAACTGTAACATTGGCTCCAAAGTGAAAAATGTTTCGTTGAGAATGCTCCATTTGACCTAAGGAGTCGTCCTGCAAAGTCTGAGACTCCTACGGCGATTTGACATTTTTGGTCGAAAATGCACATAAGACTAACACCTGGCGCTCAAATGCCACTCGGATGTCAAAGTTGTCGCAGCGCATTGAAATTTTGCATGCGGGTAGACCTTGACCTGGAGGTCACGTTCCCACCGTTCTTGACCCCAGATCACCTCTGTGAGCGGAGCTATGGGCTCCATTATCCAACTGTAACATTGGCTCCAAAGTGAAAAATGTTTCGTTGAGAATGCTCCATTTGACCTAAGGAGTCGTCCTGCAAAGTCTGAGACTCCTACGGCGATTTGACATTTTTGGTCGAAAATGCACATAAGACTAACACCTGGCGCTCAAATGCCACTCGGATGTCAAAGTTGTCGCAGCGCATTGAAATTTTGCATGCGGGTAGACCTTGACCTGGAGGTCACGTTCCCACCGTTCTTGTCCCCAGATCACCTCTGTGAGCGGAGCTATGGGCTCCATTATCCAACTGTAACATTGGCTCCAAAGTGAAAAATGTTTCGTTGAGAATGCTCCATTTGACCTAAGGAGTCGTCCTGCAAAGTCTGAGACTCCTACGGCGATTTGACATTTTTGGTCGAAAATGCACATAAGACTAACACCTGGCGCTCAAATGCCACTCGGATGTCAAAGTTGTCGCAGCGCATTGACATTTTGCATGCGGGTAGACCTTGACCTGGAGGTCACGTTCCCACCGTTCTTGACCCCAGATCACCTCTGTGAGCGGAGCTATGGGCTCCATTATCCAACTGTAACATTGGCTCCAAAGTGAAAAATGTTTCGTTGAGAATGCTCCATTTGACCTAAGGAGTCGTCCTGCAAAGTCTGAGACTCCTACGGCGATTTGACATTTTTGGTCGAAAATGCACATAAGACTAACACCTGGCGCTCAAATGCCACTCGGATGTCAAAGTTGTCGCAGCGCATTGAAATTTTGCATGCGGGTAGACCTTGACCTGGAGGTCACGTTCCCACCGTTCTTGACCCCAGATCACCTCTGTGAGCGGAGCTATGGGCTCCATTATCCAACTGTAACATTGGCTCCAAAGTGAAAAATGTTTCGTTGAGAATGCTCCATTTGACCTAAGGAGTCGTCCTGCAAAGTCTGAGACTCCTACGGCGATTTGACATTTTTGGTCGAAAATGCACATAAGACTAACACCTGGCGCTCAAATGCCACTCGGATGTCAAAGTTGTCGCAGCGCATTGAAATTTTGCATGCGGGTAGACCTTGACCTGGAGGTCACGTTCCCACCGTTCTTGACCCCAGATCACCTCTGTGAGCGGAGCTATGGGCTCCATTATCCAACTGTAACATTGGCTCCAAAGTGAAAAATGTTTCGTTGAGAATGCTCCATTTGACCTAAGGAGTCGTCCTGCAAAGTCTGAGACTCCTACGGCGATTTGACATTTTTGGTCGAAAATGCACATAAGACTAACACCTGGCGCTCAAATGCCACTCGGATGTCAAAGTTGTCGCAGCGCATTGAAATTTTGCATGCGGGTAGACCTTGACCTGGAGGTCACGTTCCCACCGTTCTTGACCCCAGATCACCTCTGTGAGCGGAGCTATGGGCTCCATTATCCAACTGTAACATTGGCTCCAAAGTGAAAAATGTTTCGTTGAGAATGCTCCATTTGACCTAAGGAGTCGTCCTGCAAAGTCTGAGACTCCTACGGCGATTTGACATTTTTGGTCGAAAATGCACATAAGACTAACACCTGGCGCTCAAATGCCACTCGGATGTCAAAGTTGTCGCAGCGCATTGAAATTTTGCATGCGGGTAGACCTTGACCTGGAGGTCACGTTCCCACCGTTCTTGACCCCAGATCACCTCTGTGAGCGGAGCTATGGGCTCCATTATCCAACTGTAACATTGGCTCCAAAGTGAAAAATGTTTCGTTGAGAATGCTCCATTTGACCTAAGGAGTCGTCCTGCAAAGTCTGAGACTCCTATAGTCCAAGAGATAGCATGGAATTTATTTACCTCAGAGGTCCAAAAGGTTTGAAATGTAGATCATGAAGAAGATTGAGTATATTTTCGAGAAATCAATTTCTTACAAATTGTATCTTGACCATTTCCTCACAGTATGCCATTAAAGGCATGACTCAGCAATTTTTTTTAGCGCACATGTGATTAAGGAAAATGCGAAAAGTTTAATAAAAATTGAAAATGACTAAAGTTATTTGGGTATTGAAGTGAAGGTATGAGCATATACTTTATAAAAGAACACAATATTGCACCCACTATATCAAAATGTCTTATCTGTGATAGGAAATATCATAATATTTATGATTTTGTTTGCAAAGTACCATCTTTTGTTTCTTCTTACTCCTGTAATATGAGGTTTTAATTATCTCAGTAATTTTGCTTTACAAGCCCAACATTATAGAAACAATATTATTCATTTTCAATACTTTCAAATGATTATTCATGAAGATTCAGAGTTTTATTCAAAGGAGTCAGGATGATTTATTTTTGGTAAAGGGAGATAACTCCATCCTAAAATCATAAACTGTGACAATTCAGACAGTTCAAGTACAATTAATGTAATAAAAAGGACCAGATTTGAATAGAGTTAATCAATTAACCTTTCTAATGAAGTTTTAGTATATAATTTCAATCAAGTGCAATGACTGGTCCTTGATGCCAAGATGGCCGCCATGCTGGAAGCATTGTAGACAGCAGGATGGAAAAGGTGAGTTGTTGTAAATACCCTTATCAGTATCTTTTACACTGTTTGTCATAAGTTGTGTAATGATCCACAGAATATATTATCACCAGTTCAACAGTATAAAGTCTTGTGATTAGTAATAAAGCTCCTGCAAAAAGTTAAGGCTATCAAGGGAGACTACTCTTAATTTCAAGTATTTCCAGGGAGCAGTTGTTGTATTAGTTTGGGGCTATTCAAGTTTGATTAATCATTTATAAAGCTATTTGTTTGTTTTTTAGATGATGTGTAGTAGCAACACCATTCATTGACTGCAGAGGCACTAAAATATGAAGAATGGATGATCAAAATCTCAAATGTATTCTGCATCTGGGTCAACATTCAAAAGAACCAGTCAAAAAGTTTGACAGTGAGTCATGGCAACAAATACAAAATGCTGCCAAACTTCGTCTGAACAAGTATTCTTCATCCTAATACCATAAAGCATGTGAATATGTGAGAACTCTAGATGCCATTGAACTGTCCTATGGATATCATATCAACTGCTACAAAAATTTCACAGCTATTCCAAAAGAGAAAACTGAGCACCAAAGAAATGCATCTGTTTTACTACGTTCAAAATTGCCTGGTATTGCTTGTACTTCCTCTGGGGTATTTGAAAATGTGTGCATTTTCTGCAAAGCTGTTTCAAAGCGTGTTGGGAATCATAGAGAAACACTTGGAAGATGTGAGAGTTTTGATGCTGAAGAAAAAATAAAATCTGCTGCTGAAACCCTGTGTGACCAAGCGCTACTTGCTCAGATTTGTGACGTAGATTTCATATCGAAGGAAGTAAAATATCACCATTCTTGTCGTAGGCTTTACCTCAAAAGAGCAGAAAATATATCCATCAATCATGGAGCATCTATGGAGCACTCTGACAACAGCAAAGAAAACCTGAGCAATGCACATGAGACAGCCTTCAAGACATTGTCACTCTATGTTGAACAAGAAATTATTGTTAAAAATGGCGCTGAATACCTCACATCTCTGCATAAACAATATGTGACATCCCTTGGGAGTGAATCTAAATACAGTGCACAGAAGGTGGAAGCTAAATTGCTGAACAAGTACAAGAATGAAATAAAGAGTACCAAATCCTCCAACAGAAAAGGAAAAGTAATTTTTTCTTCAAGTCTATCAAATGAAGATGCGGTCCTGTACGCTGAGGCACAAGCAAATTCCAATTCTGCACGTGTAGTGGACGCAGCTTTTATTCTGAGGCAGGAAATAATCAGGATGAGAGATGAGTCAAAGGATCTACCATTGCCCTTGTCAGCACAAGTTATAGGAAAGGGTAATGGCCAACCCTCCAGTGATTTAATGCGATTCTTTAGAACATTGTATACAGGCTCTCCAAGGCCCAAAGATCCACCTAGTGTCAAGGCTGAGAGATGCATCAGGTCATCAGCAGATGACGTTCTCTACAATACTTCAAATGGAACTATCAAACCAGGTAAACATCTAAATCTTGCACTTGGGCTTAAAAGTATCACTGGCAGCAGGAAAGTCATTGAATTTTTGAATCATTTTGGACACTGTGTAGGGTATCACATGGCTGAAATTTTGGAAACGGAGATGGCAACATCTGAATCACCACTTCCAGATGGTCTCCTTCACTCACCTGGACTTCACACTGGCACAGCATGGGACAATTATGATGAGAACACAGAAACTCTGTCAGGTGCTGGGACACTTCATGACACAGTCGGTATATGCTACCAGGATATTCCAACAGCCCCAGTTACACCTGAAGATGTTCCAACACATACATCTTTTAAAGCAGGAAGAAGAAAGAGATCATTCCAAGGAGAACAATCTTACATCCAGCCATACATGAAGAAGCCTAGGATTCAAAGGTTTGAGTATCCATTATCTGAAGATGAGGAGCCTGCAAATTATGTACACTTCAGACACATGGACATGCTCTGGATGATGGGTTATTCGTGGAATCAGCAAACCCCAATGTGGATCGGATGGAATGCACGATGGTCTGAGGACTATCTACCACAACAAAAAATTGGGTATTTGAAAAACATAACAGAGCCACCAACACAACTGAATGTGGTTGCTAAAACACTGAGGATATCTCAAGAAGTTGCAAAAGCCTGTGGGGAAAACATGGCACTTGCCACTTATGATTTGGCTGTAGCCAAACTTGCATTGCAGATACAGGCACAAGAAAAACCCACCTATGACAACGTGTTCATTTGCTTTGGAGCTTTCCATATATCTATGACTTTTTTTGCTTGTTTGGGATACCTCCTGGATGGATCTGGGGGACCATACCTCTTGACTGAGACTGGTGTCCTTGCTGGTGGATCCCTCAAGGGATTTATCAGTGGTAGACATTACAATAGATGCAAACGCCTTCATCCAATACTAGCCCTCACGTTCTGGAAACTACATTTTCAGTCCTTTCTTGACAAGCACCCTGGAATTGTTGATGATGACATGAAGCAACTGGTGAGTGAAGTCGGCGTCAATCCAACATCAGAGTCTGTCAAACTGGCTTTAGAAAAGAATGCAATTCAAAGAATCCTTGACACATATGATGCCTATTCAGAGGAGACCAGGAATGGGGCTCATGGGAAAACTGCTCAGTTCTGGATCATCTATATCGATCTTGTAAACCTCTATCTGATGTTTAGCAGGGCCTGCAGGACGTGTGACTTCAACCTTTTTGTGTACTGCCTTGGACGGATGTGTCCAACTTTCTTTGCTATTAATCGTCCAAATTATTCAAGATGGATGACCTTGTATCACTTGAATCTACTGAACATACATATCACACACCCGGGAGCAAAAGAGATGCTAGAAAATGGAGGACTTTCAATAAAGAGAAGCACAAATTCATTCTCCAGAGTACCAGTTGATATGGCACTTGAGCAAACTGTCAATGCTGATGCGGCTTCAAGGATGACAGGAATTTCTTCGTTCATACAATCAGAGTCTGCTCGCACAAGATGGGTGATAACTCGCTCTTTAAGAAGCGCAGTTGTGTCAGGTCTTCTTGAGATGGCTGGCCTTGACAGAAAAGATGAAACTTCTCGTGAGCAAAGGCTATGTCGGGTTGTGAGAGATCACCAGGATGTTGAGAAACTTCTCAATGCAATAGAAAATAGTTTGAATCCTTTCAGTGAAGCATGTCCCAACTCCAACCTCTATTGTATCAGTTCCGGAAAGGCTGTACGAGATGAAATAGCCAATGATCTTGTTTCTGTGCTACAGAAAGGAGAAGAGTGGTACAAGCAATTTCAAGATGGCTGTTTCAGTGATGCTTGTCGGTTTGAAAAACCTATTCCCAGACGTAAAGTAAAAAATTTTGCTGCTGAAGCTGTGAAACTTTCATGCACAGCCAAAGATAAGAAGGTAAATGAGCTGAAATGCACAAGTGATCTGTTTGGAAGACTACTGTACCTAGCTACAACCTCAAACATCAACCTGCAAGAAGTCTTTCAATATCCCTTGACTCCAGTACCTCTTTGCCTTGCCCACATAGACGGCTCTCTCAACAAGACTGACAAATCAAGGCTTCTGTACTGTCTTGAAAAGAAGGTCGAGGATCACTCACAAGCTGTCACTCTTGATGTATGCATTGTTGATGGGATGTTCTTTGTACAGTCTCTCACGAATGTACCTCTAAGGTACAAGGATATTGCCCAAACAATGCTTATTGCGCTCTGTCGAATGGCCAAACGTGTTGAGTTTGTGTGTGATACATACAAGAGTCCATCCATTAAGGATACTGAACGGCAGATGCGTGGTCCGACTGAATTTGAAGCCTTAGTGACAGGTCCTCTCCAGATTAGACCAAAAGAATTCCATCAAGCATTGAGGTCTCCAACGTTCAAATCATCGCTCCTGAGGTTTCTTGTAGAAGAATGGGCAAAAGATGAATATAATTCAATATTGTCAGGACATGAACTGTATGTTGCCATCGACAGTGTGTGCTATGTTTTCACAGCCTACAGTGGGCAAGTTGTCAGATCACTTGTTTCCCATCTACAGTCTGGCCACGAAGAAGCAGATACAAGATTGATATTTCATGCATGCAGTACCAGCAGTGACTTAGAATCGCCAAGGATTTCAGTCAGAGCATCTGATACAGACGTCATGGTCCTTCTACTGCACCATCTGAAACGAATGAATGGTTCTCAGGTATGGATGGACATGGGAAATAGTAGTAACAACACCAGACGCTACATTGATGTCAATGCAGTAGCTTCAGCTATTGGGGAGGATATCTGTGAGGCTCTTCCTTCTTTCCATGCATTCACAGGTTGTGACTACACTGCAGCATTTGCCAGAAAAGGAAAATGTCGTCCATTTCATATGTTGGAGACATCAGATGTATTTCAACAAGCTTTTTCTAATTTGGGAAGCCAAGACGAAATCACAGAGGAAGTTGTCAACATTATCGAGCACTTTGTTTGCATAATGTACAATAAAGGTGACATTTCAGATGTCAACGAGGCCCGTTATTGTATCTTCAAGGACAAATATGCACCTCGTTGTAAATCAGGACCACTTGATAACGTTAAAGGCTGTGATCCATGTGCCTTTCCCCCTTCGAAGAGTGTACTGCTTCAAAAACTGAACCGTGTTCACTATGTATCATCTATCTGGAAGAACGCTCATACTGCAACACCTGCATTAAGGTCTCCGGATGAACATGGTTGGAAATTGGTGGATGGCTCATATTCAGTCATCTGGTATAGCGGAGACCAAATGCCAACCTCAATACACAGGAAGCTTGATACTTTCTCCTCAGATGACTCTGATGAAGATGAGTTTTCCAATCTGTCTGATGATGACACAGATAACGAGAGCAGTGACTCGGACATTCATTGACGAACATGAACAAAGACATACTGAAAATTGTTGTGTGCAGGATAAACAGTGATATCATTCAAGAAAATTGTGAGATATACCACTAACTGGTGAAATTTGAAAGACGTTTTAAGAACTTGAATCAAATTTTACATTCTACTCACGAATGATAGCTACAATAGAAAATTTTGAAGGAGGAGTTATCTCCCTTTGGTGTATTTAAAATACTATAGAGTATTATAAAAGTAGCACTAGTTTACGTTTTTGCCAGAAAATGAATAACCTTTGCAGTGTTTTATACTGGCTATGCCCCATTCTAACAAAATTGACATAAGTTTCATGAATTTGGGGAATAGTTTCGTTATGAATCCAATCAAAAGTTGAAGTGTACAAAAAATTAACTCAAATTGCCATTTTGACTGTAAAAAAAATAAATAAATTAAATACAATTTGTCAGTTTTTTGTTTTCATAATAAAATATCATCTTTCAAGATTTGATTTAACATAGAATTTGACAACTATAGGTAACACATACATATCCTGATCATCTCTGAAAACATACTGTCACCTTCAGGAAAAAGTGCTGAGTCATGCCTTTAACGCCCCCTACTGGCAAAATGGTCAAGACGTATTTTGTAAGAAATATGTTTTTGAATAGCCCAGACATAATGCAAATGTTACAAGTATTCAAACCATATGGACCTTTCGGGGTAAATAAACATACCCTATCTCTTGGACTACTACGGCGATTTGACATTTTTGGTCGAAAATGCACATAAGACTAACACCTGGCGCTCAAATGCCACTCGGATGTCAAAGTTGTCGCAGCGCATTGAAATTTTGCATGCGGGTAGACCTTGACCTGGAGGTCACGTTCCCACCGTTCTTGACCCCAGATCACCTCTGTGAGCGGAGCTATGGGCTCCATTATCCAACTGTAACATTGGCTCCAAAGTGAAAAATGTTTCGTTGAGAATGCTCCATTTGACCTAAGGAGTCGTCCTGCAAAGTCTGAGACTCCTACGGCGATTTGACATTTTTGGTCGAAAATGCACATAAGACTAACACCTGGCGCTCAAATGCCACTCGGATGTCAAAGTTGTCGCAGCGCATTGAAATTTTGCATGCGGGTAGACCTTGACCTGGAGGTCACGTTCCCACCGTTCTTGACCCCAGATCACCTCTGTGAGCGGAGCTATGGGCTCCATTATCCAACTGTAACATTGGCTCCAAAGTGAAAAATGTTTCGTTGAGAATGCTCCATTTGACCTAAGGAGTCGTCCTGCAAAGTCTGAGACTCCTACGGCGATTTGACATTTTTGGTCGAAAATGCACATAAGACTAACACCTGGCGCTCAAATGCCACTCGGATGTCAAAGTTGTCGCAGCGCATTGAAATTTTGCATGCGGGTAGACCTTGACCTGGAGGTCACGTTCCCACCGTTCTTGACCCCAGATCACCTCTGTGAGCGGAGCTATGGGCTCCATTATCCAACTGTAACATTGGCTCCAAAGTGAAAAATGTTTCGTTGAGAATGCTCCATTTGACCTAAGGAGTCGTCCTGCAAAGTCTGAGACTCCTACGGCGATTTGACATTTTTGGTCGAAAATGCACATAAGACTAACACCTGGCGCTCAAATGCCACTCGGATGTCAAAGTTGTCGCAGCGCATTGAAATTTTGCATGCGGGTAGACCTTGACCTGGAGGTCACGTTCCCACCGTTCTTGACCCCAGATCACCTCTGTGAGCGGAGCTATGGGCTCCATTATCCAACTGTAACATTGGCTCCAAAGTGAAAAATGTTTCGTTGAGAATGCTCCATTTGACCTAAGGAGTCGTCCTGCAAAGTCTGAGACTCCTACGGCGATTTGACATTTTTGGTCGAAAATGCACATAAGACTAACACCTGGCGCTCAAATGCCACTCGGATGTCAAAGTTGTCGCAGCGCATTGAAATTTTGCATGCGGGTAGACCTTGACCTGGAGGTCACGTTCCCACCGTTCTTGACCCCAGATCACCTCTGTGAGCGGAGCTATGGGCTCCATTATCCAACTGTAACATTGGCTCCAAAGTGAAAAATGTTTCGTTGAGAATGCTCCATTTGACCTAAGGAGTCGTCCTGCAAAGTCTGAGACTCCTACGGCGATTTGACATTTTTGGTCGAAAATGCACATAAGACTAACACCTGGCGCTCAAATGCCACTCGGATGTCAAAGTTGTCGCAGCGCATTGAAATTTTGCATGCGGGTAGACCTTGACCTGGAGGTCACGTTCCCACCGTTCTTGACCCCAGATCACCTCTGTGAGCGGAGCTATGGGCTCCATTATCCAACTGTAACATTGGCTCCAAAGTGAAAAATGTTTCGTTGAGAATGCTCCATTTGACCTAAGGAGTCGTCCTGCAAAGTCTGAGACTCCTACGGCGATTTGACATTTTTGGTCGAAAATGCACATAAGACTAACACCTGGCGCTCAAATGCCACTCGGATGTCAAAGTTGTCGCAGCGCATTGAAATTTTGCATGCGGGTAGACCTTGACCTGGAGGTCACGTTCCCACCGTTCTTGACCCCAGATCACCTCTGTGAGCGGAGCTATGGGCTCCATTATCCAACTGTAACATTGGCTCCAAAGTGAAAAATGTTTCGTTGAGAATGCTCCATTTGACCTAAGGAGTCGTCCTGCAAAGTCTGAGACTCCTACGGCGATTTGACATTTTTGGTCGAAAATGCACATAAGACTAACACCTGGCGCTCAAATGCCACTCGGATGTCAAAGTTGTCGCAGCGCATTGAAATTTTGCATGCGGGTAGACCTTGACCTGGAGGTCACGTTCCCACCGTTCTTGACCCCAGATCACCTCTGTGAGCGGAGCTATGGGCTCCATTATCCAACTGTAACATTGGCTCCAAAGTGAAAAATGTTTCGTTGAGAATGCTCCATTTGACCTAAGGAGTCGTCCTGCAAAGTCTGAGACTCCTACGGCGATTTGACATTTTTGGTCGAAAATGCACATAAGACTAACACCTGGCGCTCAAATGCCACTCGGATGTCAAAGTTGTCGCAGCGCATTGAAATTTTGCATGCGGGTAGACCTTGACCTGGAGGTCACGTTCCCACCGTTCTTGACCCCAGATCACCTCTGTGAGCGGAGCTATGGGCTCCATTATCCAACTGTAACATTGGCTCCAAAGTGAAAAATGTTTCGTTGAGAATGCTCCATTTGACCTAAGGAGTCGTCCTGCAAAGTCTGAGACTCCTACGGCGATTTGACATTTTTGGTCGAAAATGCACATAAGACTAACACCTGGCGCTCAAATGCCACTCGGATGTCAAAGTTGTCGCAGCGCATTGAAATTTTGCATGCGGGTAGACCTTGACCTGGAGGTCACGTTCCCACCGTTCTTGACCCCAGATCACCTCTGTGAGCGGAGCTATGGGCTCCATTATCCAACTGTAACATTGGCTCCAAAGTGAAAAATGTTTCGTTGAGAATGCTCCATTTGACCTAAGGAGTCGTCCTGCAAAGTCTGAGACTCCTACGGCGATTTGACATTTTTGGTCGAAAATGCACATAAGACTAACACCTGGCGCTCAAATGCCACTCGGATGTCAAAGTTGTCGCAGCGCATTGAAATTTTGCATGCGGGTAGACCTTGACCTGGAGGTCACGTTCCCACCGTTCTTGACCCCAGATCACCTCTGTGAGCGGAGCTATGGGCTCCATTATCCAACTGTAACATTGGCTCCAAAGTGAAAAATGTTTCGTTGAGAATGCTCCATTTGACCTAAGGAGTCGTCCTGCAAAGTCTGAGACTCCTACGGCGATTTGACATTTTTGGTCGAAAATGCACATAAGACTAACACCTGGCGCTCAAATGCCACTCGGATGTCAAAGTTGTCGCAGCGCATTGAAATTTTGCATGCGGGTAGACCTTGACCTGGAGGTCACGTTCCCACCGTTCTTGACCCCAGATCACCTCTGTGAGCGGAGCTATGGGCTCCATTATCCAACTGTAACATTGGCTCCAAAGTGAAAAATGTTTCGTTGAGAATGCTCCATTTGACCTAAGGAGTCGTCCTGCAAAGTCTGAGACTCCTACGGCGATTTGACATTTTTGGTCGAAAATGCACATAAGACTAACACCTGGCGCTCAAATGCCACTCGGATGTCAAAGTTACGCAGCGCATTGAAATTTTGCATGCGGGTAGACCTTGACCTGGAGGTCACGTTCCCACCGTTCTTGACCCCAGATCACCTCTGTGAGCGGAGCTATGGGCTCCATTATCCAACTGTAACATTGGCTCCAAAGTGAAAAATGTTTCGTTGAGAATGCTCCATTTGACCTAAGGAGTCGTCCTGCAAAGTCTGAGACTCCTACGGCGATTTGACATTTTTGGTCGAAAATGCACATAAGACTAACACCTGGCGCTCAAATGCCACTCGGATGTCAAAGTTGTCGCAGCGCATTGAAATTTTGCATGCGGGTAGACCTTGACCTGGAGGTCACGTTCCCACCGTTCTTGACCCCAGATCACCTCTGTGAGCGGAGCTATGGGCTCCATTATCCAACTGTAACATTGGCTCCAAAGTGAAAAATGTTTCGTTGAGAATGCTCCATTTGACCTAAGGAGTCGTCCTGCAAAGTCTGAGACTCCTACGGCGATTTGACATTTTTGGTCGAAAATGCACATAAGACTAACACCTGGCGCTCAAATGCCACTCGGATGTCAAAGTTGTCGCAGCGCATTGACATTTTGCATGCGGGTAGACCTTGACCTGGAGGTCACGTTCCCACCGTTCTTGACCCCAGATCACCTCTGTGAGCGGAGCTATGGGCTCCATTATCCAACTGTAACATTGGCTCCAAAGTGAAAAATGTTTCGTTGAGAATGCTCCATTTGACCTAAGGAGTCGTCCTGCAAAGTCTGAGACTCCTACGGCGATTTGACATTTTTGGTCGAAAATGCACATAAGACTAACACCTGGCGCTCAAATGCCACTCGGATGTCAAAGTTGTCGCAGCGCATTGAAATTTTGCATGCGGGTAGACCTTGACCTGGAGGTCACGTTCCCACCGTTCTTGACCCCAGATCACCTCTGTGAGCGGAGCTATGGGCTCCATTATCCAACTGTAACATTGGCTCCAAAGTGAAAAATGTTTCGTTGAGAATGCTCCATTTGACCTAAGGAGTCGTCCTGCAAAGTCTGAGACTCCTACGGCGATTTGACATTTTTGGTCGAAAATGCACATAAGACTAACACCTGGCGCTCAAATGCCACTCGGATGTCAAAGTTGTCGCAGCGCATTGAAATTTTGCATGCGGGTAGACCTTGACCTGGAGGTCACGTTCCCACCGTTCTTGACCCCAGATCACCTCTGTGAGCGGAGCTATGGGCTCCATTATCCAACTGTAACATTGGCTCCAAAGTGAAAAATGTTTCGTTGAGAATGCTCCATTTGACCTAAGGAGTCGTCCTGCAAAGTCTGAGACTCCTACGGCGATTTGACATTTTTGGTCGAAAATGCACATAAGACTAACACCTGGCGCTCAAATGCCACTCGGATGTCAAAGTTGTCGCAGCGCATTGAAATTTTGCATGCGGGTAGACCTTGACCTGGAGGTCACGTTCCCACCGTTCTTGACCCCAGATCACCTCTGTGAGCGGAGCTATGGGCTCCATTATCCAACTGTAACATTGGCTCCAAAGTGAAAAATGTTTCGTTGAGAATGCTCCATTTGACCTAAGGAGTCGTCCTGCAAAGTCTGAGACTCCTACGGCGATTTGACATTTTTGGTCGAAAATGCACATAAGACTAACACCTGGCGCTCAAATGCCACTCGGATGTCAAAGTTGTCGCAGCGCATTGAAATTTTGCATGCGGGTAGACCTTGACCTGGAGGTCACGTTCCCACCGTTCTTGACCCCAGATCACCTCTGTGAGCGGAGCTATGGGCTCCATTATCCAACTGTAACATTGGCTCCAAAGTGAAAAATGTTTCGTTGAGAATGCTCCATTTGACCTAAGGAGTCGTCCTGCAAAGTCTGAGACTCCTACGGCGATTTGACATTTTTGGTCGAAAATGCACATAAGACTAACACCTGGCGCTCAAATGCCACTCGGATGTCAAAGTTGTCGCAGCGCATTGAAATTTTGCATGCGGGTAGACCTTGACCTGGAGGTCACGTTCCCACCGTTCTTGACCCCAGATCACCTCTGTGAGCGGAGCTATGGGCTCCATTATCCAACTGTAACATTGGCTCCAAAGTGAAAAATGTTTCGTTGAGAATGCTCCATTTGACCTAAGGAGTCGTCCTGCAAAGTCTGAGACTCCTACGGCGATTTGACATTTCTGGTCGAAAATGCACATAAGACTAACACCTGGCGCTCAAATGCCACTCGGATGTCAAAGTTGTCGCAGCGCATTGAAATTTTGCATGCGGGTAGACCTTGACCTGGAGGTCACGTTCCCACCGTTCTTGACCCCAGATCACCTCTGTGAGCGGAGCTATGGGCTCCATTATCCAACTGTAACATTGGCTCCAAAGTGAAAAATGTTTCGTTGAGAATGCTCCATTTGACCTAAGGAGTCGTCCTGCAAAGTCTGAGACTCCTACGGCGATTTGACATTTCTGGTCGAAAATGCACATAAGACTAACACCTGGCGCTCAAATGCCACTCGGATGTCAAAGTTGTCGCAGCGCATTGAAATTTTGCATGCGGGTAGACCTTGACCTGGAGGTCACGTTCCCACCGTTCTTGACCCCAGATCACCTCTGTGAGCGGAGCTATGGGCTCCATTATCCAACTGTAACATTGGCTCCAAAGTGAAAAATGTTTCGTTGAGAATGCTCCATTTGACCTAAGGAGTCGTCCTGCAAAGTCTGAGACTC